>NW_025263668.1:0-1585 GCF_018294505.1 Triticum aestivum
AACAACAACAACAAATCCTTCAACAAATTCTGCAACAACAACTGATTCCATGTAGGGATGTCGTCTTGCAACAACCCAACATAGCACATGCAAGCTCACAAGTATCGCAACAAAGTTACCAACTGTTGCAACAATTATGTTGTCAGCAACTGTGGCAGACCCCCGAGCAGTCACGGTGCCAAGCCATCCACAATGTCATTCATGCTATTATTTTGCATCAACAACAACAACAACAACAACAACAACAACAACAACAACAACAACAACAACAACCGTCGAGCCAGGTCTCCTACCAGCAGCCTCAGCAACAATATCCATCAGGCCAGGGCTCGTTCCAGCCATCTCAGCAAAACCCACAGGCCCAGGGCTTTGTCCAACCTCAGCAACTGCCGCAGTTCGAGGAAATAAGGAACCTAGCGCTACAGACGCTACCAGCAATGTGCAATGTCTACATCCCTCCATATTGCTCGACCACCATTGCGCCATTTGGCATCATGAGTACTAACTGAGAAGAGAAGAACTCTATTACTAGATATATGAAACACCGTTTTCTTAAAACATGGTTTGGTCGTTGTAGCGGTGAAAAATAAAGTGACATGCACTATCATGTAAGAACCCGAACTAGACTATTTCAAACTTGGAAATAAAAGACAAACACAGGTCTTGTCTGCATATGATTGTTTGTTTGAGTTCCATTCATGTGACTGTTCACAAGTTCACCCCTAATTATATATATTAAGCATTAGTTAGATGTTTATGTGCATTAATCTAAGGATAACAAAATGAATCTGAAACTTGAATTTAATTAAAGTATTTTCTTGGACTTTCAAATTGAGCATTGATAGTGAGGACTATCCACATCCTTGGCTTGCCCTTGATCAATTATTTCCAAAGAAGCATTCAATTCATCAGTCACTTACATTGATTTTTGTGGCTTGTACTTCTCCTCAACATGAGTATCTTCATTGCAGCTACTCCAAATCTGCCACATAACTGAAGCATTAATAGTGCTCTTCCTTGCATCAAGGAAATATGGATCGAAGATATCTCTTGACCATGTTTTCGGGTGCAACCTTGGGAGTTTTATGTCAAAATATTCTCAAGAAGAATCCAAGAATAAACTTGCATGCTCACGTGTGAAAAGGGCATATGAAGTAACATTTCCTCACCAAGGCCACACATAGGGCACACACATAACCCCATCACATGCCTTTTTAGTTATGCATATGAAGGTAGGATATTTTTCATTACTCTGCACCAAAATACTCTTAACTTGGATTGTACCCTAAGCTTTCGTTGCCTTTTACATTTTTCTTCCCCATTAGATGAACTAGATAGTCCAGCTACCACACGATACCTTGTGTTCATCTCGGCTCTGTACAACAATTGAACAGAAGAAATGTCATTTCTTTACCATACCCATGACCAAATGTTCTCTGCTACTCCCTCCGTCCCAAAATACTGCCATCCATGTCGACAACAATGAGTCATATAGGACCGCTATGCCTCTGTTGAAGGAGGTGGTGGAGCGATCCGGAGATTATTCTGCCATCCATGTTGAGTAAAACCTCACTGGCCACTTGCT
>NW_025263669.1:0-1585 GCF_018294505.1 Triticum aestivum
GACCTACGCCAGAGGTTCTGGTGGACTAGGATGAAGAGAGAAATTGCTCAGTACATCGCTAATTGCGACGTCTGTCGTCGTGTAAAAGCAGAGCATCAACGGCCTGCTGGCACCCTTCAACCCTTAGCTATTCCTGAATGGAAATGGGATAAAATTGGTATGGATTTCATTACCGGTTTTCCCAGAACCAAAAGAGGGAATAATGCTATTTTCGTCGTGGTCGATCGTCTTTCCAAAGTAGCTCATTTCTTACCTGTTCGTGAGAGTATAACCGCTAGTCAGCTGGCAGACTTATACATCTCCCGAATAGTGTCCCTCCATGGTGTTCCTTTGGAAATCAATTCGGATCGAGGAAGTCTCTTCACCTCTCGATTTTGGGAAAGTTTCCAAAATGCTATGGGAACCCGTCTCTCCTTTAGCACCGCTTTCCACCCTCAGTCAAGTGGTCAAGTGGAACGCGTCAATCAGATTCTAGAAGACATGCTTTGAGCCTCTGTTATCTCTTTCGGAATGGACTGGGAGAAGTGCCTTCCATTTGCCGAATTCGCTTACAACAACAGCTATCAATCTAGCTTGGGTAAAGCCCCTTTTGAAGTTCTCTATGGACGACGATGTCGAACACCCCTTAACTGGTCAGAGACCGGGGAAAGACAATTCTTTGGCCCGGATATGATTCAGGAAGCAGAAGAACAAGTTCATATCGTTCGTGAAAAGTTGAAAACAGCCCAATCTCGTCAAAAGAGTCAATATGACCGAAAACATAAGGCTATGACTTTCGAGGTTGACGAGAAGGCTTACCTTCGGGTCACCCCTCTGAAGGGAACCCATCGTTTCGGTATCAAAGGCAAATTGGCTCCTCGTTACATTGGACCTTTTTGCATTCTTGCCAAACGAGGAGAAGTTGCCTACCAGTTGGAACTACCTCCGCACCTCTCCAGAGTTCACGATGTCTTCCACGTCTCTCAACTCAGGCGTTGCTTCTCGGATCCTATCCGTGAAGTGGACCACGAAACGCTTGATCTCCAAGATAATATTACATATCGAGAGTACCCCATTCGTATCCTCGATCAAGCCGAACGTACCGCGCGACGTCATAACATCAAGTTTCTCAAAGTTCAATGGTCGCACCATTCTGAAGATGAAGCAACTTGGGAAAGGGAGGATCGTCTTCGACTCGAGTATCCCGCCTTCTTCCCGGAGGAACCCAAATCTCGGGACGAGATTCTTTTGAGTGGGGGTGAGTTGTCACACCCTAGCTAGTCATGCATTAGAGTGTTGCATCATGTTTACTCATTCATCAGAAACTTGAAATGGGGAAGACAGAACCCCCAGTCCCCTCTGAAACCAACTAGGGTTACTAAAATAATTTTTCAATGAACCTGAAATGCCCTTCTAAAATGCCCATCATTTTTGCCTTGGTTCAGAACCTCTGCCAAAAGTGGTGCACATTTTCCTAGGCCATCCTAGGGTTTTGAATTAAATCATAGTTATTTGAATTTGGGCATTTAAAATAATATAAAATATTTAAATGCTCAAATATCTCCAAACTAAAATGTTTCATGTTGGAAATAATCCAACTATGAGC
>NW_025263670.1:0-1585 GCF_018294505.1 Triticum aestivum
TTTTTGCCGTAACCCTCTCTACTTTCTTGCACATGCTATGTGGGTCGAATGATGATACCATGCCAACATTCAACCTTTTCAGAGTTTGTTTGAAATGCTTTTCAATTTCAGGGTCTTATAGCTCAAAATAACCAGTAAATGCATGAAAAATTACAAATGAAGTCAGAAAGGGTTGAAAATTGATGATGTGGCTTTGAATGGTGCATTTCGTGCACAGAAAAACTATGGAGTTCAAATAAGTTCAAAAAAATGAAACCCCTTTCTAACAGACGAGTTTCCGTATGAAACCCTGATACTTCGAAAGAGCTTGTCCGTTTTGTACACGAAGTGCATCCAGTTTTTGCCGTAACCCTCTCTTTATCTTGCACATGTTGTGTGGGTCAAATGATGATACCATGCCAACTTTCAACCTTTTCAGAGTTCATTTGAAATGCTTTCCAATTTCAGGGTCTTATAGCTCAAAATAATCAGTAAATGCATGAAAAATAACAAATGAAGTCAGAAAGGGTTGAAAATTGATGATGTGGCTTTGAATGGTGCATTTTGAGCACAAAAAAACTATGGAGTTCAAATAAGTTCAAAAAAATGAAATCCCTTTGTAACAGACGAGTTTCCATATGAAACCCAGATACTTCGAAAGAGATTGTCCGTTTTGTACATGAAGTGCATCCAGTTTTTGCCGTAACCCTCTCTACTTTCTTTCACATGATATGTGGGTCAAATGATGATACCATGCCAACTTTCAACCTTTTCAGAGTTCATTTGAAATGCTTTTCAATTTGAGGGTCTTATAGCTCAAAATAACCAGTAAATGCATGAAAAATAATAAATGAAGTCAGAAAGGGTTGAAAATTGATGATGTGGCTTTGCATGGTGCATTTTGAGCACAGAAGAACTATGGAGTTCAAATTAGTTCAAGAAAATGAAATCCCTTTGTAACAGACAAGTTTCTGTAATAAACCCTGATACTTCGAAAGAGGTTGTCCGTTTTGTACACGAAGTGCATCCAGTTTTTGCCGTAACCCTCTCTACTTTCTTGCACATGCTATGTGGGTCAAATGATGATACCATGCCAACTTTCAACCTTTTCAGAGTTCATTTGAAATGCTTTTCAATTTCAGGGTCTTATAGCTCAAAATAATTAGTAAATGCATGAAAAATAACAAATGAAGTCAGAAAGGGTTGAAAATTGATGATGTGGCTTTGAATGGTGCATTTTGAGCACAGAAAAACTATGGAGTTCAAATAAGTTAAAAAAATGAAATCCCTTTGTAACAAACGAGTTTCCGTATGAAACCCTGATACTTCTAAAGAGATTGTCCGTTTTGTACACGAAGTGCATCCAGTTTTTGCCGTAACCCTCTCTACTTTCTTGCACATGCAATGCGGGTCAGATGATGATACCATGCCAACATTCAACCTTTTCAGAGTTTGTTTGAAATGCTTTTCAATTTCAGGGTCTTATAGCTCAAAATAACCAGTAAATGCATGAAAAATTACAAATGAAGTCAGAAAGGGTTGAAAATTGATGATGTGGCTTTGGATGGTGCATTTCGTGCACAGAAAAACTATGGAGTTCAAATAA
>NW_025263671.1:0-1585 GCF_018294505.1 Triticum aestivum
CTTATCGAACAAGGAGCTTCATGATAAGTTTCAGCAAATGATGACTGAACAGGTACAAGATGTGCTGAACAATTTTGAAGAGGCCATGGAGAAGATCACTGGCCTTGAGAAGACGTTCGAAACAAAGCTCGATAACAGATTTAATGAACTGCTTGCGCGTCTTCCACCACCGGCTGCACCTGTCGCACCTCTGCAACAACAACAACTACGCCCCCTTCCGAATCAGTATGGACGAGCACAGCGTGTTCCTATTGTGCCAGGACAAAATTCTGGTGCCGCTGTTACTGCTGTTGGTGTTTCTTTGGCTCCTGCTACTGCTCCTGCTGGTACCCAGGAGGATGATGAGTATGCGGGCGATTATGAGGATGAGGTTGATCAAAATCAGATCTACGAGCAGCCACCAGCACCACCACCAGCAGGTCGACCTCAGGTATATATTCGTAATGGTAGGCCTGCACCACCACCTCAGGTACGAGATGATGTTCATATTCCTAAACTGAAATTGAATATTCCACCATTTGAGGGTAGATATGTTCCTGATATATATCTTACTTGGGAGTTAGAAACTGAACAACAATTTACATGTTTACAATATCCTGAGGAGAGACGAGTTGCTGCTGCTGTTTGTGCTTTCACTAGTTTTGCATGTGTATGGTGATCTGAACATTGTAGATTATATCCTATTCCAACTACTTGGGCTGCTTTGAAAACTGCTATGCGTACGCGTTGGGTTCCACCATATTATCAACGTGAATTGCTTCAAAAATTGCAGCGTTTAAGACAAGGAAAAAATTCTGTAGAAGAATATTATCAGGAATTACAAACTGGCATGATTCGATGTGGTATTGTTGAGGAGAATGAAGCTATGCTTGCACGTTTTCTGGGTGGATTAAATAGAGAGATTCAGACCATTCTAGACTATAAGGAGTATACTAATATCACTCGTTTATTCCATCTTGCTTGTAAAGCTGAACGTGAACTGCAGGATCGACAAGCATTGGCGCGAACTAACTTTTCTGCAGGCCGACCTTCCTCATGGACGCCGCATGCATCTTCTACTTCAACTGCACCAGCACCTCCATCAGGTGCCTCCTACAGTCGTGATACAAGAAAACAGGAACAACCACCATTATCTGCCAAGAGCGCACCTGCGGGGCCTACACAGCGTTCTTCTTCTTCCATGGCATCAACAGGGCACACAAGTGATATTATTTGTCGTCGTTGTAAGGGAGGAGGTCATTATGCGAGGGAATGCAAATCTCCGCGTGTGATGATTGCTACCGCGGATGGTGGATATGAGTCCGCTAGTGACTATGATGAGGAGACATTGGCTCTTATTACACGTGAAGAACATGGTGGAGATGATTCTGATCATGAGACGCAATACATGGCTCCTGAAGACGCTGACAGGTATGAATGTTTAGTTGCTCAACGTGTTTTGAGTGTGCAGGTCACACAAGCTGAGCAAAATCAGAGGCACAATTTGTTCCATACCAAGGGAGTTGTGAAGGAACGTTCTGTGCGCGTCATAATAGACGGAGGGAGCTGCAACAACTTGGCTAGCATGGAGATGGTGGAGAAGCTT
>NW_025263672.1:0-1585 GCF_018294505.1 Triticum aestivum
AAATCGCTTTGGGACCCCAAAACGGTGAGTAATAGTCCATGCAACGGGCCAGAATCGGCCAAAACTGCGAGTGTTGATGACCAACACGTAAGCACACCTTGGAGTTCAACAACAATGGAAATCACTTCGGGACCCCAAAACCGTGAGTAATAGTCCACGAAACATGTCAGAATTGGCCAAAACTGTGAGTGTTGACGACAGACACATAAATGAACCCCGGGGTTCATCAATCGTGGAAATCCCTCTGGGTCTCCAAAATATTGAGTAATAGTGCACGAAACGGACACGATTCGGCCAAATATGTGAGTGTTGATGACCGACACGTAAACGCACCCTGGGGTTCGTCAATCATGGAAATGACTCTGAGACCCCAAAATAGAGTAGTAGTCCAAGAAACGGGCCAGAATCGGCCCAAACTGTGATTGTTGATGACCGGCACGTAAGCACACCTTGGAGTTCGACAACCATGGAAATCGCTTTGGGACCCCAAAACGGTGAGTAATAGTCCATGAAACGGGCCAGAATCGGCCAAAACTGCGAGTGTTGATGACCAACACGTAAGGACACCTTGGGATTCAACAACTATGGAAATCGCTTCGGGACCCCAAAACGGAGACTAATAGTCCACGAAACCCGTCAGAATTGGCCAAAACTCTCAGTGTTGACGACGGACACATAAACGAACCCCGGGGTTCATCGATCGTGGAAATTGCTCTAGGTCCCCAAAACGCTGAGTGATAGTGCACAAAACGGACTAGAATCGGCCGAATATGTGAGTGTTGATCACCGACACGTAAACGCACCAAGGGTACGTCAATCATCAAAATGACTCCAAGACCCCAAAATAGAGTAATAGTCCAAGAAACGGGCCAGAATCGGCCCAAACTATGATTGTTGATGACCGACACCTAAGCGCACCTTGGAATTCGACAACCATGGAAATCGCTTTGGGACCCCAAAACGGTGAGTAATAGTCCATGAAACGGGCCAAAATCGGCCAAAACTGCGAGTGTTGATGACCAACACGTAAGCACACCTTGGAGTTCAACAACAATGGAAATCACTTCGGGACCCCAAAACCGTGAGTAATAGTCCACGAAACATGTCAGAATTGGCCAAAACTGTGAGTGTTGACGACAAACACATAAATGCACCCCGGGGTTCATCAATCGTGGAAATCCCTCTGGGTCTCCAAAACATTGAGTAATAGTGCACGAAACAGACACGATTCGGCCAAATTTGTGAGTGTTGATGACCGACACGTAAACGCACCCTGGGGTTCGTCAATCAAGGAAATGACTCTGAGACCCCAAAATAGAGTAGTAGTCCAAGAAACGGGCCAGAATCGGCGCAAACTGTGATTGTTGATGACCGACACGTAAGCGCACCTTGGAGTTCGACAACCATGGAAATCGCTTCGGGACCCCAAAACGGTGAGTAATAGTCCACAAAACCCGTCAGAATTGGCCAAATCTCTCAGTGTTGACGACGGACACATAAACGAACCCCGGGGTGCATCGATCGTGGAAATTGCTCTAGGTCCCCAAAACGCTGAGTGATAGTGCACAAAACGGACTAGAATCGG
>NW_025263673.1:0-1585 GCF_018294505.1 Triticum aestivum
CAAGGCGTTACTGGTAATGCTAGTAATAAAGAGATATAAATGATCTTTAAGGTTGCAGAGTGAATAACCGACCGTTGCCATCCTGAGTGACGTTAGGCCTTCTACACTCCGAGTGGTTTCTCGTATCGTCGAGTGGTTTTTCGCATAGTCGAGTGTCTTCTATACTGTCGAGTGGAACATAGCTTCATGGTCGAGTGGATGATGATTTTGCTTCGACCGCTTCTGGTTCCTTTAGAGATGTCTTTGGGGAGGGTATCTTGGACAGATCCATGACCCAACCCTAGGTACATAGCTTCATCATTAGCCCCCGAATGGATCAGGGCTTGAGTGAGGGAGTTGGGAATACTTCCGACTCATTCTTTGTGCTATGAGCATAACTTCGATGATCATACTGCTCACGGTTTTCTGTACTGATCTCGTCGATCTCCACGTCCCTCACGCCTCGGGGGCGATCTTGGGCTGTGAGCCGACTGAACTGTGTCTGCAACCACGGATCTGCTATGGATCCTATTCCACGAGTGAGATACAGCTGTATTATGTTCTCTCGCCATCGAGAGCAAAGCTCGGATCTGCACCAGACCTCGGCCAGCTTCTGACTGGGAAGGTTGGATCGACTCCGCTATCTAGGCAGCAGCTGCTAGACTCTGGATTGGGGTTCGGTATACCTGAGTCGGAGGCGGAAAAAGTTGGCGTCGACTGGATTCGGGAGCACGCTGCCGAGCGTGGTCGTCGAGTGCGCGCTGGAGGTTCTCCAGTCGAGTGCGCTCAGCCAAGTTGGCCAGGCGCACCTGCTCAAAGGCCTGGGCCTCAGGGGTTTCTCCAACTATAGGAGTATGCAGTGCATCCATGTTCAGGCAGCGAAGTTCCTCCCTCTGCTGCGAAGAGAGGGGTTCGGGGCGGTACTCTTCATGTACGCGCGACGGATCGCCGTCCCCATCACCTCCGTCTTCACGGGTGAAGCCGGGAGGACTGCATGGTCCATTAGCCATCAAAATTTCTGCCGCTGGGTCGCTGCTGTCGCACTCGGATGCAGTCTCTACGGAGCTAGTCGACAGATCGAACAGGCCGTAGAGAGTTTCGTCGGGCTCGATTGCCACGACTTGAGGGGTGGCCGACTGGCGAGCCACCGCATGCCTCACCCACCGCTGAAGCCTCGACCGACCGGAACGTTTGCTCCGGCGGGCCACAGGGAGGGTGAAAGCTGCTGGAGCCGACTGATACTGGGTCGACGGCTGCCGCAGGAGAACGCCGCGGACACACGCGCGAAAGTGCGTCGCCCCGCGGGCGGGGAGTGCGTCGACGTCGAGTGGAGCCTTCTGAAGCCAAGCGGAGTCGTCGGCGACAAACACGAGCGCGCCGAGACGGATCTCGCGGCCCTTAGCCAAACCTCCGCCTGAAACCATGATGAAGGGGATCGGAAAAATTGCAACTTCTCCAACAAGTCGCTAAGACACCTGCCCCACGATGGGCGCCAACTGTCGTGGTTCTAAGCCTGACAGTAGAATAGGGGGTAGGAATGTAGAGGCAAGATCCTAGCTATGGAGGGGTTGTACACGCGAGTTTTACGAGTTCAGGCCCTTCTCGG
>NW_025263674.1:0-1585 GCF_018294505.1 Triticum aestivum
TGTCTGTGCAGTCCGAATCTGAATCCAGAACGTGAGAGACTTGGACTCTATCTTCTCTTGGGCCAAAAGTGACGTGAGAGAACTTTTTGGACAGGAAATAAACATCTCTTTCTTCCTTATCTTCATATGTGGATTGTACAAATGTCCCATACACCTGCAATTAGACAAAACACAAAAGTGTGTGAAGTATTTTTGTTCTGGATAACATAAATAGATTATTGAATAGTTTGCACTAGAAATCACCTGACAAATATGCATATATGCAATATTTTTGGTCATATCCAAGGTAGTCATGTCCTCATCATCCTCCCCTTCTTGAAAATAAAGCCGTCCTCGGCGTTGCTTAATCTGAAATGTGGCTAACAAAAGAGACAAGGTGTACATGCTGTATATGTATATGTCATCCATTTTTACTTCCCTTGATTTTTGCATATATGACACATGAATAGATGAGTAACTTGCATAGTTCATAAAATCTAAAGCCAAAAAATTAGCACAAGAAGTAGAAGGCATGAAAATATTGTAACTCAGTTTGCACATATAAGTGAAGCTCTTATTTATTTCAAAAGATTGACAATGTTCATCATTAAACCATCCCAACATTGGTGAATAAACCTTACTTGCATCAAATTTACATGCTACAACATGCTTAAATACGCAAACATGCAATAAGTCATTCAACACAGAATCATCACCAAGATTAGAGGTCATATCAAAATGATTAAACATTGGTTCTTTTGCATCAATAGTTAATTCAATGGGTGCACTCAAAATTGTTGGTATTTCAGTTGT
Organism: Triticum aestivum; assembly: GCF_018294505.1. Classification (NCBI taxonomy): domain Eukaryota; kingdom Viridiplantae; phylum Streptophyta; class Magnoliopsida; order Poales; family Poaceae; genus Triticum; species Triticum aestivum. The sequence goes on from NW_025263674.1 coordinate 793, forward strand.
TTGATCACATGGCAAAGTCAAATTATCAACGTAGTCCTCTAAAATAGGTGGTGTGATCAAAGTAGTGGGTAGCTCATCAGACGGTGCATTCAAATTGACAAGGCATTCATCATTCTCATGTAGAGATGGAAGATCAGTACCTTTGTCATTACCTCTTATGATCAACTCAGATGATGTAGCCACTCTCGGGGGCGATGTGTCACATGGTGGAGGTGATGTAGTCCTGACAACAACGGATGTGGTTGTCATAGTATGCTTAGTAGTTGAAGGAACAATCATATCAACTCTTGGAATGTGCACCGTGCGCTTGTTCTCCTCGTGGCCAACACGTCGTTTTACTTCCTGTTCAGCTTTGCAAGCAAGATGAAACAAATGGTCCATAGGATAACACTCTTCATGAATTAGTATCTCTTGAATATCACGGTTTAATCCTCCCCAAAATCTATCCATAAAATCATCTTCACTTTCTTCTAAAGAGGAATGCAACAAGGTAGTTTGTAAATCATCATAATATTTTGTTACAGTTTCACTACCTTGTTTTAAGTGTTGCAACTTCTTAATCATGTCACGAGTATAATAAGCAGGGACGAAAGTATGTCGCATGGCAAGTTTCAAATCATCCCAAGTAGTAGGTATATAATCAGGGTGTAACCGACAATATTCACTCCACCAAACCAAAGCATAACCAGTGAAAGAACCAACCTCAACCTTAACCTTTTTATGTTCATCGAAATTATGGGAAGCAAATATATTTTTTATGTCGAACTCCCATTCAATATATAAAGCAGGTTTA
>NW_025263675.1:0-1585 GCF_018294505.1 Triticum aestivum
CCTCACGCACGGTATCCCCACGGGTGTCGTCTTACCTTTTCCCGGGACCGTTTGCGCCTTTTGGCTCACGTATATGATAGTGTCGCTAGCATCCATATGATAAAGAGCCCGGGCTGACATGACTAGTCGTAAACCCAAAGTGGCACAGACTTACAGGGACAGGCATCCATGACCCAGCTTCGAACGTGTCGGTCATCAGCAAGTGGGTCCGGGCTGTAGCACTGGGCTAGCAGGACTCCGGTAAACCGGGCTGTAGCGGGCTAACAGGACTCCGGTACTCAAGCGTGACATTTCCCCGAAGGGACAGACACAGGAACGAAGAAGGACACATGCCGGCCAGCCTAAGTGTTCCAGAGCAGTAGCAAGCTACCATGGCTCAGCGGTAACACTAGGAGACATTTCCCGGTAAGAGAGGCTACTAAAGATAAACAACTAGATGGTCAAATCCCACACATACCAAGCATTTCAATCATACACACAATATGCTCGATATGTGCAAATACAACGAAGCATCACAACATGACTCTATGACACAAGTACTTTATTTAAGGCTCAGGGAGCCATACATATCATACACACAAGTACGGGTCTCACGACCCAACATACAAATCATACAGTCATACAAGCCAACAGCGGAAGTACTTTGTCTGGGTACAGACAACTAGTAAAATAAAAGAGGCTTGGAAGCCTAACTATACTACATGGTCCATCACAAGCTCAGGGTCACCACCTGGGTCTTTAGCCTACTCATTGATGTCAACGTCTACATAGAACCCATCAGAAGGGGTTGCAGCGTCTTCTGTAAAAATGTAGATTATAGCAACATGAGTACAAAGGTACTCAGCAAGACTTACATCAGATCCTACATACATGCATAGTATCAAGAAGGGTTGGTGGAGTTATTGCAGCAAGCCAGCTTTGACTCATGGCTAGACTATCCTACGATACTCCAACTTGAAATAGTTTTGCGCACACGAGTCCACTATTCACCATTTCAATACACTACCGAGGATCCACCTCCGTCTTCCTACGGAAGAGCCATCCTCGGCACTCACACTTATCTTGAGGCTTTTAATAGTTTCCATTTACTTGTCTATGAACTGTATAGGCAACCAAGTAGTCCTTTACCGCAGACGCGGCTATTCGAATAGATCATGTTAACCCTGCAGGGGTGTACTCCTTCATACACGCTCTCACCACTTATCGTCGTTTACACGACATGTACTCGGCAACCTTCAAGCGGAAGCCCAACGTGGGTGTCGGCCATGACCTACCTAATCACCTAAGCCTCCAGTCCAGGTTTATCGCCTATTCAGGTTCCATCCGCAGGGAGTCCGGCCGAGGTTTCCCATACGGCCCCGAACGATGTGAACAGGGTTCCCGAGATACCTAACGGGTATTCGGTACACCCGGCCACGTACCTACCGCATCACAGCCCACCCCTACGGTCAGCGCTGTCCACGGCCTCCAGTAGGCTACAAACACCAGAAACTACTTGCAACTCCTGGACGGAGAACTAGGGTGAATAAGAAGTCGAGAGGGTCCATTGGTTTCGGGCCCAATGCATGGTAGTAGCTGATTCTTA
>NW_025263676.1:0-1585 GCF_018294505.1 Triticum aestivum
GACCTAAGGCACCTTACTCGTCGTCTGAAAAGTCTGCAACATGAAACGTTGCAGCCCGAAAACGGGTCAGCACATGGAATATGCTGGCAAAATAACACATGGAGAATAATGAACAATAATAATGCTATACTACATGCATATTTGGCTGGTGGAAAGCTCTATGGTTAAAGTTATTGCGGAAAGCCAATTTTTCCCTACTGCAAAGGAATAAATTTTATTTAACTATCATGGTGGTTGTTAAACATTGAGATGGTTGACAGCATCTCAATCCCAATTAAAAGTCATCATTAACCCAACAAAATTAATTAAAAGTAACATGGTGATGAGATTCAAATGGTAATCCAGGTACTAGATACTCAAATTGTCCATAACCGGGGACACGGCTAACCATGATTAGTTTGTACACTCTGCAGAGGTTTGTGCACTTTTCCCCACAAGACTCGATCGCCTCCGCTTGATTCTCGCACTACATGATGTTTGAGAAACGGAGGACCGAGAAACAGTCTTTCAGAAACAATCACTCTTTACTCCGGATGGACAGTTACACCTACTTTCCCCTACATCTGCTAGCCCACCACTTCAAGAGATCATGTAACCTACTCAACTATGCTAGAGCCCATAATAGCTTGTGGCTGCACACGGAAGTTTCTAGCATCAATAATCTTATGATCCCTTTGAGCCTGGGTGGCGGTCCTTATACAAACAGACAACACTGGGTTCCCCAGGTGCCTCAATCCACCCAGATGTGAGTTTTAGTTGCCACCTTAAGTAAACCATTATTAACAATCTCACATCTGTCGTGAATGTCTCTCAAACCCAATCCACGTCTACGAGCATAGCATGGCAATATAATAGCAAACGTAGAAGTAACTCCCAAGGGTTTGATAATAAAACAGATAATAGGTACTACCTCAACTACTTCCCAATACCCACAATTTAATTAGATCCTAATCATGCAATGTTTGAGGATTGATCTAATGCAATAAAAACTGGGTATGGAAGGGTATGATCAAAGTGTTACTTGCCTTGCTGATGATCCGCGAAACCTAGCGATTCGAAGTAACAAGCGGCACAGTCCGGGTACTCTATCGCAAACAAACAAGCAAACAATAAGTAATTACCTAATGCATAGGTAAATATCGAATGAAAGATCCAACCAGAAAGTTCACATTAAGAACTCCGGTTTGCAAAAAGAATCAACTCGAACGAAGCAACGAAAGTCAAACGGCGAAAGAAACAAGCTTCGTTTACTAATCTGGATCTAGGTCAAATTTTACAGTAGCAAAAACTTGTTTGAGTAGGTTAAACGGAAAGAGAATTTTGAGACGAAACTCTAGGCGCTTGAATCGCCTGATTCCGATAAACGAGCGAAAAGTTAAACAGAAACGAAGATCCGATCAGAAATCGAGATCTGAGACAATCGCGGAAAATCCGACGAAAAAGAAAAACTGACGAACGGTTAAAGAACGGACGTTCGTTAACAGAGAACATCCGACGAACGCGTTCGTTAAAACGAACGGGTCGGTGAACGTTCACTAAATAACAAAACCGAAGAAATAAACCGATCTAGGGTTTTTTTTTAAAA
>NW_025263677.1:0-1585 GCF_018294505.1 Triticum aestivum
CAGTTTTTGCGAAAAGCCAATTTTTCCCTACTTCAAAGGAATAAAATTTATTTAACTATCATGGTGGTTGTTAAACATTGAGAATGGTTGACAGCATCCTCAATCCCAATTAAAAGTACTCATTAAACCCAAACAAATTATAATAAGTAACGTGTTGAGATCAACAGGATAATCCAAGAACTAGATACTCAAAATGTCCATAACCGGGGACACGGCTAATCATGATTAGTTTGTTACTCTGCAGAGGTTTGCGCACTTTTCCCACAAGACTCGATCGCCTCCGTTTGGTTTCTCGCACTACAGGGTGTTTGAGAAGGCGGATGACCGAGACATAGTCTTTCAGAAGCGCTAGCACCTTACATGTGGGGTAAACCGGTACACCTACATCCCCTACATCTGCTAGTCTACCCCGTAAGAGTTCGCACAACTTAGTCAACTATGCTAGAGCCCATAGTAGCATGTGGCTGCACACGGAAGTTTCTAGCATGAAAGATCTTATGATCCCTTTGAGCCTGGGTGGCGGTCCAAAAAAAAACAGGCAAGTCCTGATAGACATCAGGTGCCTCAATCCACCCAGATGTGTGTTTAGGTTGCCACCTTAGATAAGCCATTAATTAACAATCTCACATCTGTCATGGATATTCACTCACCCAATACACGTCTACTAGCATAGCATAGCATAATAAGCAAACGTAGAAGTAACTCCCAAGGTTTCATAAGTAACAGGTAATAGGTACTACCTCAATTCTACTTCCCATCCCACAATTTAATTGGATCCTAATCATGCAATGTGAGAGGATTGATCTAATGCAATAAAACATGGGTTGTAGAAAAGATATGATCAAGTGTTACTTGCCTGCAATGTTGATGAAGATGATTCGCACTCAAAACTCTTGATAGATCTAATCGTCATACTCCGGTCAATCTATCGTAGGCAAGAAATAGTAACCACACAATAAGTACTCATCTAATGCACAGGGAAAAATCGAACAAGAGAACGAACCAGAAAGTTCAGCTTAAGAACTCCGGTTGCAAAGAAAGAACGAGCCGAACAAACGACGAAAAACAAACGGCGGAAGAAAACAACTCGGTTCTAGCAAGTTGAATCTAGGTCAAAATTTTACTGTATCAAAAGCTTGTTCAAGTTGATTAGACGAAACGGCGGTTTCGAGATGAAACTCCAGGCGCTTGAATCACCTGATTTCGATAAACGAGCGAGAAGATAAACTAGAACGAAGATCGGATCTGAGATCGCGATCGCGGAATAAATCCGACGAGAAGAAAAAGAAGAACGGTTATACGAACAGACGTCGTTAACCGGGAAATAATCGGTGATCACGTTCGTTGAGACGAACGGTCCGAAAGAAGAACGAAAACCAATCTAGGGTTTTCGGAAAAGAGATCGAAACGAAAAACCGATCTAGAACACCGGAACGGTTTAGCGAAAAATCGGAAAGAAAACGAATCGGTAGAGAAGAAAAGAATCGGAACGGTTTATAAGAAAAACCGAACCGAGGGAAAGAAGAGACGCGGCGCGGTACCTCCGGCGAACGGCGGCGACGGCGGCGTTGACGCAGGGCGGCGG
>NW_025263678.1:0-1585 GCF_018294505.1 Triticum aestivum
GATTCTTTTTCCTGCTATTTAATATTACTATATTTTATCATTATATTCAAAACATATTTTGTTATTTTAGTTTCTATCAAAAAAATCTTTATGAAAAATTCTTTTTGCTACTAAAGTTTCTAACAAAAATTCTTTATGATAATTATTTCTGCTTTTCATGTTTTGAGCAAAAAATACTTTGATAATTTTAGTTGCATAAATTTTATATAATTTTAGTTTAAAAAATACTAGAGGTTTATAAAAGCTTTTTAGTTGATTCCTTTTGCTATTAGAGTTTTATAAAAGCATTTACTGGTTTTTTTAAGCTATAAGACCTTGAAATTGAAAAGCATTTCAAATGAACTCTGAAAAGGTTGAAAGTTGGCATGGTATCATCATTTCACCCACATAGCATGTGCTAAAAAGTTGAGAGGGTTATGGGAAAGCCTGGATGCACTTCGTGTACAAAATGGATAATCTCTTTCGAAGTATGAGGGTTTCTACGGAAACTCATCTGTTACACAGGGATTGCATTTTTTAAACTTATTTGAACTCCTGACTTTTTGCGTGTTCAAAATGCACCATTCAAAGCCACATCATCAATTTTCAACCCTTTCTAACTTCATTTGTTATTTTTCATGCATTTACTGATTATTTTGAGCTATAAGACCCTGAAATTGAAAAGCATTTCAAATGAACTCTGAAAAGGTTGGAAGTTGGCATGGTATCATCATTTCATCCACATAGCATGTGCAAGAAAGTTGAGTGGGTTACGGCGGAAACTGGATGCACTTCATGTACAAAACGGACAATTTCTTTCGAAGTATCAAGATTTCATACGGAAACTTGTCTGTTACAATAGGCATTTCAAATGAACTACGAAAAGGTTGAAAGTTATCATGGTATCATCATAATAGTTGTGGACAAAGTCTTCACTTTTTCTTCGCTTGTGTCCTTTCCTTATTGCGTTGTAACCATGGATAATCTTCATCATTTATCAGGATGCTTGGGTCAGCCTTGACTTTGAAGGGAGGAATTTCATGAAACTTTTCATAATCTTCGGACATGTCTGTCTTGCCCTCCACTCCCACGATGTCCCTTTTTTCTGAAAGAACTATGTGGCGCTTTGGCTCATCGTATGATGTATTCGCTTCCTTATTTTTTCCTTTTCTCGGTTTGTTAGACATGTCCTTCACATAGATAACCTGTGCCACATCATTGGCTAGGACGAACGATTCGTCAGTGTACCCAAGATTGTTCAGATCCACTGTTGTCATTCCGTACTGTGGGTCTACCTGTACCCCGCCTCCTGACAGATTGAACATTTGCATTTAAACAAAGGGACCTTAAAATCTACTCCGTAGTCAAGTTCCCATATGTCCACTTTGTAACCATAATATGTGTCCTTTCCCCTCTCGGTGGCTGCATCAAAGCGGACATCGCTGTTTTGGTTGGTGCTCTTTTGATCTTGGGCGATCGTGTAAAATGTATTCCCATTTATCTTGTATCCTTTCCAAATCATTACAGTCGAAGATGGTCCCCTGGACAATGAGTACAGCTCCGCACAAACAGTGTTTTCACCTCTGAGACGTGTTTCCAATCAACT
>NW_025263679.1:0-1585 GCF_018294505.1 Triticum aestivum
TTTCTTCAGGTCCGCCGCTTTCGCTTGGCTTTCCTTTTCAAAAATCTCATACCGGTCGGCGGCATCCTTCAGCTCAACAGCCATCTTGGCTATTTTATCTTCGCTCTGGCGATGAGCAGCTTGTTCGGCTCTTAACTCTTCGGCCGCCTTAAGGGCGACCGCATCGCTTCTCCTGGCTTGTTCCTTGGCTCGGGCAAGCTCCGCCCGAAGGGTCTCCACGGCGGCAACTCCATCTGCAGTCACAGCATATTACAAATACTAGCATCATGCTCCTCTTAATATCTGTTGACCACCGGAGAATACATACCCTGTGCCTCGTCAAGCCGCTTGTTTACAAGCACGATGTCGGCATCTGCCGCATCAAGTTGCCGCCTCAGTTCAGCAAACTCACCAGTCCGGCCAGCCACCGGACCCTCAGCCTCCTGCACATGAAAGCAGCATGATCATTACCTGGGACTATGATCCTCTGTTTGCCGCCTTTGGACAGCAACCAGAGTCTCAGGGGCTACTATCTGCATAGGGCACACCTAGCGTGTGCGGTACCGTCAAAATATATATATATATATATATATATATTACTTTGCGTACCTGAAAGCCTCTTAGCAGGCTCATAAAAGCTTCATGCAACCCACTTTTGGCGGATGAAATCCTCTCAACCACCGTACCCATCAAAGTACGATGCGCCTCTCAGATAGCCGCTTGCTCCAGAAGACTCATCAGTGCGTCCGGTCGTGCACCGGACAGTCCCGGACACTTTCTGTTGCTCTCCTTAGGAGCCGAATACTCCAGACTTCGGGTGGCCGAAGGGTTACCTTCCGGCCTTGGCGGATCAGGAGAAATCCTCCGTGACGACACCTCAGGGTCGTCCGCCTCATGAGACGGGGAGACAGGGGGAGGCGTTTTGCTCTCCATCATCTCCGGAAGAAGATCCCCCAAAGACGAACTCTGTCGAGAAGGGCTACAATCCGAACTGCAAGACATACGTCTCGGTTATTATCCTCAGAGATCAAGCAGGATATATTTACCAAAAGTACTCTTGTTCACTTACAGCTCGGTGGAGGGCTGATCCCCTTGCGGCACTGTGCGGTAAGGATGCCCTCCGGGGCAGGGCCCCCTGGCGACGGTTTCTTCCCTCATTTGGAAACCCTTCTTTCCAAGTCTTTAGAGGCGGTCCTTTTCCTTCCTTGGGGAGAGGGAATTTCAGATTCTTCTCCCCGGTTATCCTCCTTCGCGGAGACACTAATTCCCCCAGTTTGGATGCGTAATGCGTGAGGCCCGCTTTCGGCTTCTTTATTCCTCCCTTCATCTTCCTCTGATGGCACTTGATAAGGTGCATGCTCAAGCATCCTGGCTAGTACAGGATCCAGTGAGCCTTCAGGAAGGGGGGCCGAAAACCAGATCATCTTCGCCTTTTTTATCCAGTCCTGGTCAAAGAGCGATTTTTCAGAATGATGTTGTGATAAATGAAAAGACATCGTGTTCGGCCGTAGAATTACTTACGTGGGTATTTGGACGATTGCAGTTTAGACCCGCATCCTCGGTGGTGTCCAGACACTTTATTCGTGATCCGAAGGACAACCCATAC
>NW_025263680.1:0-1585 GCF_018294505.1 Triticum aestivum
TTAGATTCTGGAACTTTTTCTCTGCCATATTTATTATTCCCTTTATATTCGACGAGAAGCCAGACGGTACCTTTATGCTGAGCAGGCATTCGAAGAAGATTTCCATCTCTTCTTTGGTAAGAGCGTAGCTGGCCTGACCCTGATGTATGTCGTCTTTTCCGTGCATACGTTGCTGGTCCTCCCGTGCCTCTGGTGTATCTTTTGTTTTCCCTTACATGCCCAAAAAGCCAAGCAGGGTCACGCAAAGATTCTTCGTCACGTTCATCACGTCGATTGCGGAGCGGACCTCTAGGTCTTTCCAATATGGCAGGTCCCAAAATATAGATTTCTTCTTCCACATGGGTGCGCGTCCGTCAGCGTCCTTCGGAACAGGTTGTCCGCCAGGACCCTTTCCAAAGATTACCTTCAAATCCTTGACCATGTCATGTACATCAGCACCAGTACGGTGGCGAGGCTTCGTCCGGTGATCCGCCTCACCTTTGAAATGCTTGCCTTTCTTTCTTATGGGATGCCTGCTCGGAAGAAATCGACGATGTCCCAGGTACACATTCTTCTTACAACTATTCAAATATATATTGTCGGTATCATCCAAACAATGCGTGCATTCGCGGTATCCCTTGTTTGTCTGTCTTGAAAGGTTACTAAGAGCAGGCCAATCATTGATGGTCACGAACAGCAACGCCTTTAGGTCAAATTCTTCCCCCATGTGCTCATCCCACGCACGTACACCTGTTCCATTCCACAGTTGTAAGAGTTCTTCAACTAATGGCCTTAGGTACACATCAATGTCGCTGCCGGGTTGCTTAGGGCCTTGGATGAGCACTGGCATCATAATGAACTTCCGCTTCATGCACAACCAAGGAGGAAGGTTATACAAACATAGAGTCACAGGCCACGTGCTATGGTTGCTGCTCTGCTCCCCTAAAGGATTAATGCCATCTGCGCTTAGAACAAACCATATGTTCCTTGGGTCACCTGCAAACTCCTCCCAGTACTTTCTCTCGATTTTTCTCCACTGCGAACCGTCAGCGGGTGCTCTCAACTTTCTGTCTTTCTTACGGTCTTCTGCGTGCCACCGCATCGCCTTCGCATGCTCTTTGTTTTGGAACAAACGTTTCAACCGTGGTATTATAGGAGCATACCACATCACCTTGGCAGGAATCTTCTTCCTGGGGCGCTCACCCTCGACATCACCAGGGTCATCGCGACTGATCTTATAACGCAATGCACCGCATACCAGGCAAGCATTCAAATCCTCGTACTCACTGCGGTAGAGGATGCAGTCATTAGGGCATGCATGTATCATTTGCTCCTCTAACCCTAGAGGGCAGACAACCTTCTTTGCTTCATACGTACTCTCGGGAAATTCGTTGTCCTTTGGAAGCATATTCTTTATCATTACCAGCAACTTTCCAAATCCCTTGTCAGATACACCATTCTCTGCCTTCCATTGCAGCAATTCAAGTGTGGTGCTCAAATTTTATTTGTCAGCTTCGCAATTCGGGTACAACAATTTCTTGTGATCCTCTAACATGCGCTGCAACTTCGTCCTCTCTAGATCACTGGCGCAGTTTCTCTTTGCATC
>NW_025263681.1:0-1585 GCF_018294505.1 Triticum aestivum
ACGGTCACCTGGCCCTCCATCACCTCTAGTCGTTCGTGCTCCAGGCCGTGCTCCAACGCCTCCAGCGCCAGCGCGTCCTCGCGCGCCCGGAGTCTCGTCTCGTTCGTGGGGGGCCCGCCTACCGGCGTCCCGAGGGCGGCCCTGCGCGCCTGAACTTGCCACTCAAGGGTGGCGTTGGAGACTTGAAGCTCCCTCTCGCGCTCCTCGGCCGCCTCACATCGGTGATCCGTGGCTCGGGCCTCCTTCAGGGCACGGTCACAAGCCTCCCATGACACGACTGAGGGAGTCCTGGATTAGGAGGTCCTCGGACAGCCGGACTATATCCTTTGGCCGGACTGTTGGACTATGAAGATACAAGATTGAAGACTTCGTCCCGTGTTCGGATGGGACTCTCCTTGGCGTGGAAGGAAAGCTTGGCAATACGGATATGTAGATCTCCTCCCTTGTAACCGACTCTGTGTAACCCTAGCCCCCTCCGGTGTCTATATAAACCGGAGGGTTTAGTCCGTAGGACAACAATCATACCATAGGCTAGCTTCTAGGTTTTAGCCTCTACGATCTCGTGGTAGATCAACTCTTGTAATACTCATATCATCAAGATCAATAAAGCAGGAAGTAGGGTATTACCTCCATCGAGAGGGCCCGAACCTGGGTAAACATTGTGTCCCCCGCCTCCTGTTACCATCCGCCTTAGACGCACAGTTCGGGACCCCCTACCCGAGATCCGCCAATTTTGACACCGACAACAACAAGGGACTCTTCTGCCTCTGCGCGGGTGCGCTCGTGCTGCAGGCGGCCAAGGTTGATGGCAACTTTTAGTTGGCGCCATTCGTGCTCTAGGAGAAGTCCCTCCGCCCCAAGACGCGTGTCAACGTCGGCAAGCTCCATCTCAAGACGGCCTAGCGCGCTCGTTGCTTCTCGGAGAAGGTCATGACGGACGGCACTGCGCTCCCGTGCGAGCTCCAATGCTCGGCCGGGCCCTTCCTCCACGCCCCGGTTGGTTGGAGGGGCGCGTGATGACTCACCCGTCTCCGGTGGGGGACTACGAGCTGCAGCTCCTACGACCGCTCCCCCAGCCTGGGGTGGGGCATGGTGCGGTCCTACCTCGCTGCTTGAAGGGGTTGTCGCACGGATCGCCCAGCTGCCAGGAAGAACCAGCGGGGGAGCCCTCGGCACGACCTCCGTGCCCCAGAGGTTGCTCCGGAGGAAGGACGCCAGTAGTGTAGGCCTGCGGCCCCCCTGGGGTGGCCTTGGCTCGTGTACATACGCCACCACGCGCGCAACCGACCGGCTCGTGAGGCCTAAGGTCCCGACGGGACCGGTGGCCTCCGGAGGTCGCACTCGGGACGCGCTCGCCCCCGCAACAGAAGGGATCCTTAGGGACAAAAGTCAGAAGAAGACGCAATATGCAAGAGTCAAGGGAAGGGCGAGGTACTTACTCGTCCACGGCTATCCACTTCCTCCTTTCAGGGTCCTTGGGACAGGGTTGCGGCGGCTCTCGAGCCCCTTCCTCTTACGGGATGCCTCAAGATTCGCGAGGGCTTGTTGGGGGCTGGCGCGTAGCCCTCCGCGGCGGGGATAGATG
>NW_025263682.1:0-1585 GCF_018294505.1 Triticum aestivum
GGTGAGCATATGTACATATGAATTAACACATTGCGAGCAAAATAGTTGCCTGCTGCATGGCGCAAGGCAATAAACATATACTGCTATAATAAACCCTGATCAAAACCAAATATCGATGTTCCTAAAGGATGAACCAAGCAAGATGCGACAGATGATCGATGCCATAAGAACAGCATTGAGGTCATTGGGCAATGATGAGACGTCGATGAGTGTTTCGGCCTACGACACAGCGTTGGTCGCCCTTGTCAAGAACCTTGACGGAGGTGATGGACCACAATTCCCCTCATGCATCGACTGGATTGTTCGAAATCAACTTCTAGATGGTTCGTGGGGTGATCCCGCATTCTTTATGGTCCAAGATCGGATGATCAGCACCCTCGCTTGTGTGGTGGCAGTGAAGTCTTGGAACATTGACAGCAACAACTTATGTGACAGAGGTAAATGCATCGATCGATCACTAGATTCTTTTTTTATAAACAATTGACCTTTTTTATTCCAAATGAAGGATCAAGTGACTAATATAGAGAGGATCATTTCTATTGTAGGTGTGTTATTTATCAAGGAAAATATGAGTAGGCTGGTAGAAGAGGAACAGGACTGGATGCCATGCGGCTTTGAGATTAACTTCCCAGCACTCCTAGAGAAGGCCAAGGACCTGGATTTGGACATCCCTTACAATCACCCTGTTTTGGAAGAGATATTTGCTAAGAGGGATTTAAAGCTCTCTAAGTATGCATGCTACACACCATACATACGACATTGATTTATACATTGAATAGTCTATGCGGAATTAATTAAGCAATAATTATTCTGACTCTCAAATTGTAGGATACCTCTAGATGTGCTACACACCATACCAACCACCTTACTTTTCAGCCTAGAGGGAATGGTAGATTTACCATTGGATTGGGAAAAGCTACTCAGGTTGAGATGTCCAGACGGCTCTTTCCATTCCTCGCCGGCTGCCACAGCTGCTGCCCTCAGTCACACCGGCAACAAGGAATGCCTTGCGTTCCTAGACAAGCTCGTCAAAAAGTTCAAGGGGGGAGGTAATTAAAGTCACTGCTTCTACTTGTTGTACAACCAACACGAATGAAAACTTAATTAGGACCGTACGAGTTCGTTGAACTGGTCAATGCTAACATTGCCATTCTCTTAATTTTTTTTCCAGTGCCATGTAGCCACTCTATGGATACTTTCGAGCAGGTATGGGTGGTCGATCGGCTTATGCGTCTGGGGATATCAAGGCACTTCACAACTGAAATTCAACACTGCTTAGAGTTTATTTACAGGTAACATAAACAACTTCCATATTATTGGAAACCATGTTCTTATTACCAAATCTGAATATAAATTATATTCTTAAATAAGCAGGCGCTGGACATGGAAGGGACTGGCTCATAACGCGCACTGCCCAATCGCAGATATTGATGACACAGCCATGGGCTTCCGTATCCTCCGTCAGCATGGCTACGACGTCACTCCATGTAACTAATAAGTAGTACTTAGTGTTTGGCATGCATGACTATATATATTATGTACATTATATATATATATATATATATATATATATATATATATATAT
>NW_025263683.1:0-1585 GCF_018294505.1 Triticum aestivum
GTGAGATGGAGTAACTTTCAATGGTGAAGATCACTATGTTTATCATATCTACTATACGATTCACGTTCGACCTTTCGGTCTTAGTGTTCCGAGGCCATATCTGCATATGCTAGACTCGTCAAGTTTAACTCGAGTATTCTGCATGTGCAAAACTGGCTTGCACCCATTGTATGTGAACGTAGAGCTTATCACACCCAATCATCACGTGGTGTCTTAGCACGAAGAACTGTCGCAACGGTGCATACCCAGGGAGAACACTTATACCTTGAAATTTTAGTAAGGGATCATCTCATAATGCTACCATCGTACTAAGCAAAATAAGATGCATAAAAGATAAACATCACATGCAATCAAAATATGTGACATGATATGGTCATCATCATCTTCTGCCTTTGATCTCCATCTCCAAAGTACCATCATGATCTCCATCGTCACCGGCATGACACCACGATCTCCATCATCTTGATCTTTATCAATGTGTCGTCACATGGTCGTCTCGCCAACTATTGCTTTTGCAACTATTGCTATCGCATAGCGATAAAGTAAAGCAATTATATGGCGCTTGCATCTTATGCAATAAAGAGACAACCATAAGGCTCCTGCCAGTTGCCAATAACTTTAACAAAACATGATCATCTGATACAACAATTTATATATCATCACGTCTTGACCATATCACATCACAGCAAGCCCTACAAAAACAAGTTAGACGTCCTCTACTTTGTTGTTGCAAGTTTTACGTGGCTGCTACGGGCTTCTCGGAAGAACCGTTCTTACCTACGCATCAAAACCACAACGATTTTTCGTCAAGTGTGATGTTTTAACCTTCAATAAGGACCGGGCATAGTCAAACTTGATTCAACTAAAGTTGGAGAAACAGACACACACTAGCCACCTGTGTGCGAAGCACGGCGGTAGAACCAGTCTCATGAACGCAGTCATATAATGTCGGTCTGGGCCGCTTCATCCAACAATACCGCCGAATCAAAGTATGACGTGCTGGTAAGCAGTATGACTATTATCGCCCACAACTCTTTGTGTTCTACTCATGCATATAACATCTACGCATAGACCTGGCTCGGATGCCACTTTTGAGGAACATAGTATTTCAAAAATTTCCTACGATCATGCAAGATTTATCTAGGAGAAGCATAGGAACGAGCATGGAGAGTGTGTCCACGTACCCTCGTAGACTGAAAGCGGAAGCGTTTAGTAACGCGGTTGATGTAGTCGAATGTCTTCGCGATCCAACCGATCCAAGCACCGAACGTACAACACCTCCGCGTTCAGCTCACGTTCAGCTTGATGACGTCCCTCGAGCTCGTGATCCATTTGAGGCCGAGGGAGAGTTCCGTCAGCACGACGGCGTGGTGATGGTGATGATGAAGTTACCGGCGCAGGGCTTCACATAAGCACTACGACGATATGACCGAGGTGTGTAACTGTGGACCGGGGCACCACACACGTCTAAGACAAATCTTGAGTACCTTTGGGTTTCTCCCCTCCCCCGTCTATAAAGGAGGGAGGGAGGAGGCGGCCGGCCTAGGGGGCGCGCCAAACATAGGGAGTCCTATTAGGACTCCCA
>NW_025263684.1:0-1585 GCF_018294505.1 Triticum aestivum
TTTCTAAAAGTTTGGGGATGCGATGCTTATGTCAAGAAACTTCAACCTGAAAAGCTCGAACCCAAGTCGGAAAAATGCGTCTTCATAGGATACCCAAAAGAAACTATTGGGTACACCTTCTACCTCAGATCCGAAGGCAAGATTTGTTGCCAAGAATGGGTCCTTTCTGGAGAAAGAGTTTCTCTCGAAAGAAGTAAGTGGGAGGAAAGTAGAGCTTGATGAAGTATTACCTCTTGAACCGGAAAATGGCGCAACTCAAGAAAATGTTCCTGAGGTGCCTGCACCGACTAGAGAGGAAGTTAATGACAATGATCAAGATACTTCTGATCAAGCCCCTACTGAAATTCGAAGGTCCACAAGGACACGTTCCGCACCAGAGTGGTACGGCAACCCTGTCTTGGAAATCATGCTGTTAGACAACGGTGAACCTTCGAACTATGAAGAAGCAATGGCGGGCCCGGATTCCGACAAATGGCTGGAAGCCATGAAATCCGAGATAGGATCCATGTATGAAAACAAAGTATGGACTTTGACTGACTTGCTCGTTGAGCGGCGAGCCATAGAAAATAAATGGATCTTTAAGAAGAAGACAGACGCGGATGGTAATGTGACCATCTATAAAGCTCGGCTTGTCGCTAAGGGTTATCGACAAGTTCAAGGGGTTGACTACGATGAGACTTTCTCGCCGGTAGCGAAGCTGAAGTCCGTCCGAATCATGTTAGCAATTGCCGCATTCTATGATTACGAAATATGGCAAATGGACGTCAAAACGGCATTCCTTAATGGTTTCCTTAAGGAAGAATTGTATATGATGCAGCCGGAAGGTTTTGTCGATCCTAAGAATGCTGACAAAGTGTGCAAGCTCCAACGCTCGATTTATGGGCTGATGCAAGCATCTCGGAGTTGGAACATTCGATTTGATGAGATGATCAAAGCGTTTGGGTTTACACAGACTTATGGAGAAGCCTGCGTTTACAAGAAAGTGAGTGGGAGCTCTGTAGCATTTCTCATATTATATGTAGATGACATACTTTTGATGGGAAATGATATAGAACTCTTGGACATCATCAAGGCCTACTTGAATAAAAGTTTTTCAATGAAGGACCTTGGAGAAGCTGCTTATATATTAGGCATCAAAATCTATAGAGATAGATCAAGACGCCTCATAGGTCTTTCACAAAGCACATACCTTGATAAGATATTGAAGAAGTTCAATATGGATTAATCCAAGAAGGGGTTCTTGCCTGTGTTACAAGGTGTAAAATTGAGCTCAGCTCAATGTCCGACCACGGCAGAAGATATAGAAGAGATGAGCGTCATCCCCTATGCCTCAGCCATAGGTTCTATTATGTATGCCATGCTGTGTACCAGACCTGATGTTAACCTTGCCGTCAGTTTGGTAGGAAGGTACCAAAGTAATCCCGGCAAGGAACACTGGACAGCGGTCAAGAATATCCTGAAGTACCTGAAAAGGACTAAGGAAATGTTTCTCGTTTATGGAGGTGACGAAGAGCTCGTCGTAAAGGGTTACGTCGACGCTAGCTTCGACACAGATCTGGATGACTCTAAGTCACAAACCGGATAC
>NW_025263685.1:0-1585 GCF_018294505.1 Triticum aestivum
AGGAAGTTAATGATGATGATCATGAAACTTCAGATCAAGTTATTACTGAACCTCGTAGATCAACCAGAGTAAGATCCGCACCAGAGTGGTACGGTAATCCTGTTCTGGAGGTTATGTTACTAGACCATGACGAACCTACGAACTATGAAGAAGCGATGGTGAGCCCAGATTCCGCAAAATGGCTTGAGGCCATGAAATCCGAGATGGGATCCATGTATGAGAACAAAGTATGGACTTTGGTTGACTTGCCCGATGATCGGCAAGCCATTGAAAATAAATGGATCTTCAAGAAGAAGACTGACGCTGACGGTAATGTTATTGTCTATAAAGCTCGACTTGTTGCGAAAGGTTTTCGACAAGTTCAAGGGATTGACTACGATGAGACCTTCTCACCCGTAGCGATGCTTAAGTCTGTCCGAATCATGTTAGCAATTGCCGCATTTGATGATTATGAAATTTGGCAAATGGATGTCAAAACTGCATTCCTGAATGGATTTCTGGAAGAAGAGTTGTATATGATGCAACCGGAAGGTTTTGTCGTCCAAAGGAAGCTAACAAAGTGTGCAAGCTCCAGCGATCCATTTATGGACTGGTGCAAGCCTCTCGAAGTTGGAATAAACGCTTTGATAGTGTGATCAAAGCATTTGGTTTTATACAGACTTTTGGAGAAGCCTGTATTTACAAGAAAGTGAGTGGGAGCTCTGTAGCATTTCTGATATTATATGTGGATGACATATTGTTGATTGGAAATGATATAGAATTTCTGGATAGCATAAAGGGATACTTGAATAAGAGTTTTTCAATGAAAGACCTTGGTGAAGCTGCGTATATATTGGGCATCAAGATTTATAGAGATAGATCAAGACGCTTAATTGGACTTTCACAAAGCACATACCTTGACAAAGTTTTGAAAAAGTTCAAAATGGATCAAGCAAAGAAAGGGTTCTTGCCTGTGTTACAAGGTGTGAAATTGAGTAAGACTCAATGCCCGACCACTGCAGAAGATAGAGAGAAGATGAAAGATGTTCCCTATGCTTCAGCCATAGGCTCTATCATGTATGCAATGCTGTGTACCAGACCTGATGTATGCCTTGCTATAAGTCTAGCAGGAAGGTACCAAAGTAATCCAGGAGTGGATCACTGGACAGCGGTCAAGAACATCCTGAAATACCTGAAAAGGACTAAGGATATGTTTCTCGTTTATGGAGGTGACAAAGAGCTCATCGTAAATGGTTACGTTGATGCAAGCTTTGACAGATCCGGACGATTCTAAATCGCAAACTGGATACGTGTTTACATTGAACGGTGGAGCTGTCAGTTGGTGCAGTTCTAAACAAAGCTTCGTGGCGGGATCTACGTGTGAAGCGGAGTACATAGCTGCTTCGGAAGCAGCAAATGAAGGAGTCTGGATGACGGAGTTCATATCCGATCTAGGTGTCATACCTAGTGCATCGGGTCCAATGGAAATCTTTTGTGACAATACTGGTGCAATTGCCTTAGCAAAGGAATCCAGATTTCACAAGAGAACCAAGCACATCAAAAGACCCTTCAATTCCATCCAGGATTTAGTCCAGATGGGAGACAT
>NW_025263686.1:0-1585 GCF_018294505.1 Triticum aestivum
GGGGGGGGGCTAAGTGCAGTTCTTTGAATCAAAGGTTTCATGAAATCGAAATCGATTCTTTTTTAGATAGATGGATAGATGGATGGATCTATCTTTCTATTCAGATATCTTTTGCAATCAGCCCCAAATCCTTGATTTGGCTAGGAAACAAAACACTGTTTTGGGCCCAGGAAGCAAAGGGAATGAGCTCGGCTGATTCTCCCCCACACTTCTTTATTTCTCCGTGCCCCTTCCGCATGCGCTTCGCGTGCCACTGGGCTTTGCTCTCCTCTTATTTCTTCATTGGAGGGTTCGGATGGACTTCGCCGTTCTTTCCCAACAAAAATGGAAAGGGCTGTATCACATCGAGATGTCGATTCGTTTTCCGAACCCAAATGAGATAGGGAATTAGTCACCTCTGTCCCTTCATCTTTTTGAAAGGAATCGAGGCACGGCCCGGCTCGCGTCGTTCCAACAACCGACGGGGAGCACCTCAGTATACGATCGTGCGCAGTAACTGGGAGTCCTATTACACCTAAGGCCAACTTCCATTCACCAAACCCAGGTTCATCTCGTGTAGTGATTGTGGACTCGTACAAGGATATGGAGTCAACGGTTGATGTATCAGACTCAACCCTGTCGTTCATAGCATGCATTCCCATCTGTGTTGCAACTGATTCGGTAAGCTACGTGTCCGGTGCACGGAAAACTGCCTTCGGTCTCCCAACCTTACTCATGGCAACCTTCCGGCCGCCCAACGACCTATAACGCTAGTCACTACTCTCACTGGGGCTAGGAAGTAAGCCCCACAACCCAAAGCGACGAAGAACAAATAGAATTTGCTACAAAAGCCGGCTAACGGGGGTATTCCTCCGTATGAGAACATTGTAATGGAGAAGGTCATAGCCGAAATAGGATTCGTTTTGGCTAGAGCGCCCAAATCTGCTATATATTTGACACGGGTTTGCCGTAATGCTGGAACTATGGCGAATGCATCTATCATCATTGATGCATAAATAAATATACCAATTAGTAGTGATTGAATTCCTTCTAAGGTTCCACATGAGAAACCAGTACGAATATAACCTACATGTCCAATCGAACTATGAGCTAGAGGTCTTTTGACTTCCGTTTGGGCCATGGCGGCCAGTGCTCCTAAGATCATAGAAGCAATGCTGCAGAAAAACAAGATTTGTTGTAATGTACCCCCATAGGAAGCAACAATAGAAACACATGACATATTTGCAGAAATAGGGGTTTTAGGCGCAATAGAAAGGAATGCTCTCACCGGGGTGGGTGAACCCTCATAGATAACAGGTGCCCACATATATAGAGTCAAAAGAGAGATTGAGTCCGAGGGAGAGGGGGGTTTTCTTGGGGCTCGAGAGATTGAATAGATAGGGCCCCACAAGTTGTTAATTCGCCGCTGGGAATTCACACAAAAGGGAAGGACTTATTCTCAACGAAAAAAGTGCTCTCTGAACCGAACGTGAAAGTTGTTTTCCATCAGACGGCTGTTCACGTAACTCCACTCTCGGCTTGGATTATATATTCATTTGGTCTGCTCTCGGCCATTCCACACGCTGCCTAGCAGAGACGTGGTTAT
>NW_025263687.1:0-1585 GCF_018294505.1 Triticum aestivum
TAATTTCCTAGCAGACATGAGCACCTAATTAGATGAGCCCTTATGCAGCAAGAGACCCAGGAAAGCATTCGTGATGGAGATTGGTCGTGCAACATGATGCTCTGGTTCTGCTTTGAATTTCCTGCATATTTACCTTACTGACAAGCATCACTGAAATGGAAATTAGAATCATCAAATTATGTTAGTTATGAAGCAGGTTGATGTTTGAACAATTTGCCAATGTCGGTGACACAACTAGTACACATGAAAAGCCCAACAACCATTGGTGTATGTAGATGATATGACCTTCAACCTTTTTAGTCTTTGTTCCATTTACTGAAGTGTTGTATCACTTAATTCTGCGAATCATTTATCAACCAAACCCAGGTATCCATTCTAATTATTTGTGTCAGTACCAAAGTAATTGCATGAAAATAATTATTTGTTTTCCATGGAAAATAATTTTTCAGCTGTATTGTTTTGCCAATTGTATTTCTAGTATCCTATGCATATTATTTACTATTTCTTTTTCTTTATATACCATGCAGTTTGTGATTTCAGAAAACAATCAATCAAGTCTGTGATACTCATCTATATTCTGGTGAGTTAAAGATCCATATGAAGTTTGTTGGGCATCATCTGATCTTATTCTATGCCTTGTCTAGAGTTGATTAGCTCTAGTGTTTATATTAGTATTCTTAATGCTCAAGTTTGTGTGTTCGATTTGTTGGAAAACAGATGAATGCAACAACTGATCAGGTTCAAGAAAGATGAAGCAAGAAATGTTGTTTCCCAGGCTCTAAATCTAAAGCTTCCTTTTGATGAGAAAGATTTGATGGAGGAGAACCTAGAGGTGGAGCTGATCAGGAGGCAGCTGGGTCTTGAGCATGTCAGGTCCTCATGATAAGTCAATTTTGACGTTAAATGTGAACCTATTTCTAAGACGTGCCAATCACAATTTTTTCTCAAGGACCAAATTAGTTGCTGAAATCTGCTGTTTTCCCAAATCATCTAGTCTTCTTGGAGCTCTTTGTGTTATCATCGGTACTAGTACTTCTCAAGCAGAGCGATAATACTGATATAAAAAGGTACTTCTGCTTTTCATTGGCATAATACATGAAGAATAGTAAGAGGGAAAAAGTGCAAGTAACAGTTGCATGATCATGCAAGTCTTTGTGAGCACCTCCATTTGTACTAGGAATGTCATAATTTTCTGAAGAGTATTGACTTCGGAAAGCAGGAGCTAAAAACCTATTTTAGCCTGTTTATGCTATCAACATTCTTGCTGATGTCCATGTTCTGCTCGAGGATATCAAAGAGAAGAAACAAAGAATCAAGTAAATTTTGAACCCCGTTGAAGAATTGATTGGAGGGAGCTAGCTCTTTAGCTCAGTATGGGCTATAGTGTTCACCATTTATTATTGCAAATGAACCAAGTGGTTCACCTGTATGTAAGCTTCCGCGCACCTTTGGAAGGAGCGGCAGTCCCTCATGGAGTGCGTAGACCTCTTGACCCCATCCCTGTCGGTGAAGCTTGTTGGAAATATGAGCAAATTACTATGAGTTTTAATCCAAATAAAC
Source organism: Triticum aestivum (assembly GCF_018294505.1). Lineage (NCBI taxonomy): Eukaryota > Viridiplantae > Streptophyta > Magnoliopsida > Poales > Poaceae > Triticum > Triticum aestivum. Next base: position 1,561 of record NW_025263687.1, read on the forward strand.
AGATGATAAATCATGACAGCACTAG
>NW_025263688.1:0-1585 GCF_018294505.1 Triticum aestivum
GAACCCAACGAGGAGCAGAAGGAAATGACAAGTGGTTTTCAGCAAGGTAATGTCTGCAAGCACTGAAATTATAAGTAACAAGTAGTTTGATAGCAAGATAATTTGCGACGAGCAAGTAATGATACTAGTAAAAAAAGTGCAGTAAGGTATCCCAATCCTTTTGAGGCAAAGAAAAGGCCAAACAGGCCTCTTATGATAAGCAAAGTGTTCTTGTGGGTACACGGGAATTTCATCAAGTCACTTTCATCATGTTGGTTTGATTTGTGTTCGCTACTTTGATAAATTGATATGTGGGTGGACCGGTGCTTAGGTGCTGTTCTTACTTGAACAAACCTCCTACTTATGATTAACCCCCTCGCAAGCATCCGCAACTACGAGAAAAGTATTAAGAATAAATTCTAACCATAGCATTAAACTTTTGGATCCAAATCAGTCCCTTACGGAATAGCGCATAAACTAGGGTTTAAGCTTCTGTTAGTCTCGCAACCCATCATCTAATAACTACTCCACAATATATTCCCTTAGGCCTAAATATGGTGAAGTGTCATGTAGTCGACATTCACATGACACCACTAAGGGAATCACAACATACATACCATCAAAATATCGAACACATATAAAATTCACATGATTACTTGCAACAAGATTTCTCCCGTGACCTCAAGAACAAAAGTAACTACTCACAAATGATAATCATGCTCAAGATCAGAGGGGTATTAAATAGCATATTGGATCTGAACAAATAATCTTCCACCAAATAAACCATATAGTAATCAACTACAAGATGTAATCAACACTACTAGTCACCCACAAGTACTAATCTATAGTTCTGGTACAAAGATTGAACACAAGAGATGAACTAGGGTTTGAGAGGAGATGGTGCTGTTGAAGATGTTGATGGAGATTGCCCTCCCCAAGATGGGAGAGTTGTTGGTGATGATGATGACGATGATTTCCCCCTCCGGGAGGGAATTTCCCCCGGCGGAATCGCTCCACCAGAGGGCAAACTGCTCCTGCCCAAGTTCCGCCTCGAGACGACGGCGATTCATCCCGAAAGTCCTCCCCTTATTTTTAAGGTCAAAATGACTTATATACCAGAAGAGGGGCACCGGAGGTGGGCTGAGGAGGGCACGACCCAACAGGCCGTGCCTGGGCTCCCTGGTGTGCCCAGGTGGGTTGTGCCCACCTGGTGGGTCCCCTATGGTACTTATTGGCTCCAACATTTCTTATATATTCCATAAAAATTCACCGTAAAGTTTCAACTCATTTGGAGTTGTGCCGAATAGGTAGCCTGACGTAGCTTTTTTAGGTCCAGATTTCCAGCTGTCGAAATTCTCCCCAAAAGCATTAGAAATACTCCAAAAGCATTATTATACATAAAAACAGTATAAATAATAGTAGGTAAACATGATGCAAAATGGACGTATCAACCCCCCAAGCTTAGACCTCGCTTGTTCTCAATCGAAAACTGAAATCGAAAAACATGTCCACATGCTTAGAGAGAGAGAGAGGTGTCGAGAAAAACAAAATACAGACATAGAAGCATCATGTACATTATTATAACAGCAACAAACTTTAACATAAA
>NW_025263689.1:0-1585 GCF_018294505.1 Triticum aestivum
TGCCAGGTGTTTTTTTTTTCTGTTGTGCGTTTTTACTGGACCGGTTTTTCGTATTGGTTTTTTCTGTTTCTTTTCTTTCTTCTTTTTTCCTTTTTTCTTTAATTTTTATGCACAAACTAATTGAAATTGTATGAACTTTTTTCAAAATCGGCGAACTTTTTTCAACTTCGATGAATTTTTTGTTCAAAATCGAATTTTTTTAACAACAACGAACTTTTTTCAAAACCTGTGAACTTTTTTCCCATATGGGCGAACTTTTTTAAAAACCGGTGAAAATTTTCAAATCCGATGAACTTTTTCCAAATTCGATGAACTTTTTTCCTAAATGGATGAAAAAATTTCAAATTTGATGATTTTTTTCAAATTCGGTGAATTTTTTCGAAAATGGTGAACTTTTTTTCAAAATCGATGAACTTTTTTTTAAATCATTGAACTTTTTGCAAATCCGATGAACTTTTTCAAAATCAGTGAACTTTTATTAAATCTGATGAACTTTTTTCATTTTCGATGAACCTTTTTGTAATTCGTGAACTGTTTTCAAAATTTAACAAGCTGTTTTTATTAGAATAATTGATATTTTCCATATAATTTTCAAATAACTAAAAAATCTCAATGGTATAGTAATGGCTGAGTAATAAATAGCACGGGTGCATTAGTTCTAAAGCAGTTCGCGTTGAATTTTGCTCACTAGCGCTCTAAGCTCTAGTGGTCAAGCTAAGCAATTACACATAAGTGTGTCGTGAGATCGATACCCCGTTTTGCCAATTTTTCACATGTTTTTTTCGGGAACGAAACTGTTCCTGGGCCGATCGTAGAAACGGCCCACAGAGAGCACGCTGTAGGCGCCACTTTTACGTCCAGGTGCCTACAGCGCCGAACAGGAGCTCCCCTGGCTTCCCGGCGCATACTGCCCCAAATAGGAGCTCCTTAATGCACGACCCATTTCACCATCTTTTTCCCCTAGGCCTTAGCAGCGCTAGGGTTCCACACCTTCCTCCGGCGATCTACCGCCGGAGTCCATGCAAAACCTGCTTGATGGCTGGGGTTCCGACTACGAGGAGTCAACCAATACCTGCTGGAGTTAATCTGGCGGAGTGCATGAAGGATTTATCACAATATCGGGCGACGCATGATGAAGGGAGGGTGGCGGGTTTGCGATTTGCGGACCAACCTGTCAACGAGGGATCTGACCCGTCCGAGGCGGAAGAGGATGCAGATAGAGATCGAGAGGGGGATGAGCAGGACGTGGAGGAGGAGGAAGAGGAGGGGGGTACTATGGGCCCGAAGTAGACTTGGATGATCAGTTTGCCGGGATGAATCTGCATGGGGAAGAGATTGAAGATCTAGATTTTTCTGGTGAAGTGGATGAGCTGATCAAAGAGGTGCGGTGGCTAGGGATTTTTAGGGTTCATACAACTCGGCCCTTCGGGCACTAGGCGCTAATATCAAAGGCCCCCCGCCATGTTTAATATCACTGGTAGAAAAAGGGCCTTTAGTCCCGATTCTGGAACCGGGACTAAAGGCCCTCCACGTGGCCGGTCCACCTTTAGTCCCGGTTGGTAACACCAACCGGTACTAAAGGAAA
>NW_025263690.1:0-1585 GCF_018294505.1 Triticum aestivum
GAATCCGTGAAATCACCCCGCTGCGTGCCGCCTCTAGTATCAGGTTGAAAAAAGATCCGTGTACACGGAGGGAGGAAGTAGAACGGACCCGGTTCCAAACATCCATTTTTAGGGTTGAAAAAAAAGAAAGGGTACAAACAAAATTACTAGTACAAACAAAGGAGTATCACTATAGATAGATGTTGCCGGCCCTAGCTGCATTGATCATAGGTGGTAAATTCAAAATAATTTCTTCATTTATGATGTAGCATTGACAGATGCCAGGGTGGCTCTCCAGGTTCGGCATTGCTTTGAAGCAACACCACTGATTTGTTTGGCTAGAGCACACTTTCTTGTCAAGAAACCAAATGAACTCCACCTTAAATCATATATTTGGCAGATCTTGTGAAAAATCAAAATCTAAATGGGTAACCATTAGTATAACAGAGAGCGTGCACTAAAAGAGGGCCGGGGGAAGCGGAAAGCGTTACAACATTCCACCTTCAGAAGGGTTACAGATGGGCGGCCTTTGCCCGTTTCCAAACTTGCGAATCCGCGAAATCACCCCGCTGCGTGCCGCCTCTAGTATCAGGTTGAAAAAAGATCCGTGTACACGGAGGGAGGAAGTAGAATGGACCCGGTTCCAAACATCCATTTTTACGGTTGAAAAAAAAGAAAGGGTACAAACAAAACTACTAGTACAAACAAAGGAGTATCACTATAGATGGATGTTGCCGGCCCTAGCTGCATTGATCATAGGTGGTAAATTCAAAATAATTTCTTCATTTATGATGTAGCATTGACAGATGCCAGGGTGGCTCTCCAGGTTCGGCATTGCTTTGAAGCAACACCACTGATTTGTTTGGCTAGAGCACACTTTCTTGTCAAGAAACCGAATGAACTCCACCTTAAATCATATATTTTGGCAGATCTTGTGAAAAATCAAAATCTAAATGGGTAACCATTAATATAACAGAGAGCGTGCACTAAAAGAGGGCCGGGGGAAGCGGAAAGTGTTACAACATTCCACCTTCGGAAGGGTTACAGATGGGCGGCCTTTGCCCGTTTCCAAACTTGCGAATCCGCGAAATCACCCCGCTGCGTGCCGCCTCTAATATCAGGTTGAAAAAAGATCCGTGTACACGGAGGGAGGAAGTAGAACGGACCCGGTTCCAAACATCCATTTTTACGATTGAAAAAAAAAGAAAGGGTACAAACAAAATTACTAGTACAAACAAAGGAGTATCACTATAGATAGATGTTTCCGGCCCTAGCTGCATTGATCATAGCTGGTAAATTCAAAATAATTTCTTCATTTATGATGTAGCATTGATAGATGCCAGGGTGGCTCTCCAGGTTCGGCATTGCTTTGAAGCAACACCACTGATTTGTTTGGCTAGAGCACACTTTCTTGTCAAGAAACCGAATGAACTCCACCTTAAATCATATATTTGGCATATCTTGTGAAAAATCAAAATCTAAATGGGTAACCATTAGTATAACAGAGAGCGTGCACTAAAAGAGGGCCGGGGGAAGCGGAAAGCGTTACAACATTCCACCTTCAGAAGGGTTACAGATGGGCGGCCTTTGCCCGTTTCCAAACTTG
>NW_025263691.1:0-1585 GCF_018294505.1 Triticum aestivum
GGCCCGTTTCTTGCACTATTAATTAGTTTTGGGCGTCCCGCAGTGATTTCCACGATTGACGAACTCCGTGGTGCGTTTACATGTCAGTCATCAACACACAATTTTGGTCGACTCCGGTCCATTTCATGCACGATTATTCACCATTTTGGCGTCCCAGAGCGATTTCCATGATTGACAATTCTCGGGGTGCGTTTGCGTGTCTGTCCTCAACACTCACAGTTTGGGCCAATTCTGACGCGATTCGAGGACTATTACTCAACATTTAGGGGTCCCGGAGCGATTTCCATAGTTGTTGAACCCCAAAATGCGTTTACGTGCCGGTCATGAACACTCACAGATGTGGCCGATTCTGGCCCGTTTCGTGGACTATTACTAACTGTTTGGGGTCCCGGTGTGACTTGCGCAATTAACAAACCCCGGGGTGCGTTTACGTGTCGATCATCAACACTCACAGTTTTGGCCGATTCGGGCTCGTTTTGTGGCACTCGCAGTTTTGGCCGATTCTGGCCCGTTTCATGGACTATTACTCACTGTTTTGGGGTCCCGGAGTGCTTTCCTTGATTAACAAACCCCGCAGTGCGTTTACGTATCGGTCATCAACACTCATGGTTTTTGTCGATTCTGACTCGTTTCGTGGACTATTACTCACCGTTTTGGGGTCCCGAAGAGATTTCCATAGTTGTTGAACCCCAAGGTGCGCTTACATATATGTCATCAACAATCGCAGTTTGGGCCGATTGTTGGCCCATTTCTTGGACTATTACTTAGTTTCGGGGGTCCTGGAGTGATTTCCACAATTTACGAACCCCGTTGTGCGTTTACGTTTCGGTCATCAACACTCACAATTTTGGCCGATTCTGGTCCGTTTCGTGCACTATTACTCGCCGCTTTGAGGTCCCAGAGCGATTACCATGGTTGTTGAACTCCAAGGTGCACTTACGTGTCTGTCATCAACATTCATAGTCTTTGCCAATTCTGGCCCGTTTCTTGGACTATTACTCTGTTTTGGCGTCCCGGTGTGATTTCAATGATTGACGAACACCGGGGTGCGTTTATGTGTCGGTTAGCAACACTCGCATTTTGGGCCGCTTCTGGCCCGTTTCGTCGACTATTACTCACCGTTTTGGGGCCCCAAAGCGATTTCCATGGTTGTTGAACCCCATGGTGCGCTTACGTGTCGATCATCAACAATCGTAGTTTGGGCCGATTTTGGCCCGTTTCTTGCACTATTAATTAGTTTTGGGCGTCCCGCAGTGATTTCCACGATTGACGAACTCCGTGGTGCGTTTACATGTCAGTCATCAACACACAATTTTGGTCGACTCCGGTCCATTTCGTGCACGGTTATTCACCATTTTGGCGTCCCAGAGCGATTTCCATGATTGACAATTCCCGGGGTGCGTTTGCGTGTCTGTCCTCAACACTCACAGTTTGGGCCAATTCTGACGCGATTCGAGGACTATTACTCAACATTTAGGGGTCCCGGAGCGATTTCCATAGTTGTTGAACCCCAAAATGCGTTTACGTGCCGGTCATGAACACTCACAGTTGTGGCCGATTCTGGCCCGTTTCGTGGACTATTACT
>NW_025263692.1:0-1585 GCF_018294505.1 Triticum aestivum
GCGGCAGTTTCCCCCCTCCAGGTGCCGCCGGCGAAGCCGTCCATGAGGGGGGCCACGCACCAGAGACGCGTGCCACCTCTTCGGACATTCCACAACACCACCCCGCATGTATGAGGGCCCGGTACGACGCTCCAGTGGCATTGCTACCCCCAGGCCCCCCGTCCCGCCTAAACCTGGAGCGGTTGACCACGAGATCTAGCCCTTTGACTTCCCACGGACGGGCTTTGACTAGTGGACCTCTCCATCTGGTTGTGTCAGGTCGGCCCAGAGGGACACCGGGGAGCTGTTGGGGACGTAGTAATTTCAAAAAATTTCCTACGCACACGCAAGATCATGGGGATGGCATAGCAACGAGAGGGGAGAGTGTTGTCCACGTACCCTCGTAGACCGTAAGTGGAAGCGTTATGACAACGCGGTTGATGTAGTCATACGTCTTCACGATCCGACCGATCCAAGTACCGAACGTACGGCACCTCCGAATTTAGCACACGTTCAGCTCGATGACGATCCCCGGACTCCGATCCAGCAAAGTGTCGGGATGAGTTCCGTCAGTACGACAGCGTGGTGACGATGATGATGCTCTACCGGCGCAGGGCTTCGCCTAAACTCCGCGACGACTTGCACAGGCATGGACATGGGAGGGTGAGTCAAACTAGAGGGAGAGAGAGAAAAGGAAAACCGAGGGAGAGAGGAAGGTGATGTAGGGAGCAACGGAGCTAGTCACCGGTGGCGAGGTGCTCCGGTGTGGTGGCGCGGGGCGGCGGCCTCCTAGACGACGGTGGAAGACCGGCGAGCTCCTAGACGCATGTGGTGCGAGGCGGCGGCCTCTTTCAGCGTGATGGAGGAGGATGGGTGCATGGGCAAGAGGTCCATGTGAGAGTTTATGGAAAGTAAGAGGAGTGAGTGGTGGAAGAGAGGAGGCATTTGGGGGAGGAGATGGGGACTCGGCCGAGGATATGGCGACTTCACCTACCTCGTACTTAGTAGTAGCGAGGGGTATAAAACCGTGCTACTACTATCAACTTAGTAGTAGTGCGGGTTTATACCCCTCGGTACTACTATGGCATGTGTCGGTGGGCACGGTAGAGACCGCTTAGTAGTAGCGAGGGTTAAAAATCCGTGCTACTACTATCAACTTAGTAGTAGTGAGGGTTAAAAACCCACGCTACTGCTAATTAGCAGTAGCGCTTCTTTTTGTGCCGCGTTGCTGCTAAGATTCTGTATATAAGGTTTTCCCTAGTAGGGAGGCCCCCCGTCCCGCCTAACCCTGGAGCGGTTGACCACGAGATCTAGCCCTTTGACTTCCCACGGACGGGCTTTGACCAGTGGGCCTATCCATACGGTTGTGTCAGGTCGGCCCAGAGGGACACCGGGGAGCAACATCCGGGCCAAACCCACAGCTACATCCACTCCGTGTAGATCCGACGTGGCAGTTTCCCCCCTCCAGGTGCCGCCGTCTGGGCCGTCCGTGAGGGGCCCACGCACCGGAGACGCGTGCCGCCTCTTCGGACATGCCACAACACCACCCCGCATGTATGAGGGCGCGGTACGACACTCTGGTGGCATTGCTACCCCCCAGGGCCCC
>NW_025263693.1:0-1585 GCF_018294505.1 Triticum aestivum
AGTCTGATCTTCACCTGAAGACCATGTCACTGCTATCTCGAAGCATGTCAATGGTACTCCGATTTTCAACAGGAACATTTGAAGCACGATGCTAAATTCTATTTATCACTTATCCTAACACCGTTGTATGGGTAAAATCATGAGATTCCTTCCCCCTTACCTAAATGGTTTTCTACTTTATATCCTGTCATGGATATCATGCTCTGCTTGTCATTAGGAAGGATATACCCCTGAAATATGTGTTTAAACACATTTTCCTTTCCATTGTTCTGTTTAATCTGATGATCATATTTTCCTTCCATTGGTTCGTTTAGACCTTTGCTATGAACTATATGATATAAGCAGTAATAATCCACTGCTTGTGCAAACACCCCGATGTACAACTCTGTCAGTAAGACCCTGTTTTTATTGTTGATGACATTCCGGTAACCACCGATGGATGAGAACTTTGCCTATTGGTCCGCCTCGTTCAACGAGCAGGAAAGTAGTTCTCTTCGTCCCTCGCCCTTGGTATCGACGTTGTCGCCGACATAATTGACAGGCTACCCCCCTGACATGCCTAGCTTGCATGATCACGCAAGACGTCTCCGCCCTTCCTACTTCTAACCCACATGGTGGGCCCATAACCCATAGTTCCACAGGATCGAAACCTGACTCTCCTATGCAACCCTGTTTCTAATGGTTATTCTCCATCTTTGGCTTCATATTTAATTCATGGGCCACCTTCCTAGTGCCCTATTCTGATACCAGACGCAATACCTTCCCATTGCTCTGAACCCCTGTCACACCTCGTATCAGGCAACAAACGATTGTCTATGCGCTTGGAAACTTCTATTTTGCACCTTCTTACTTGCTCTCGATAATGTCTTAAGTTTGAATTCGAGGGTTACTTCCTGCCACCTTCCCTGACGTTATCGACCGGATAGTCAACCTTGCAGAGGTCCGTCCGCTCGAAACGCCCCCTTTATTCTTTCGTAAGTACGATGGAGTTCCCGAAGAAAGGATGCTGACTTCATCATGATGACTGGAAGAAGAGTAATCAAGACATCAATGTAATGGATCGATCTCTTCGAGAAGAGCAACCAAGACCGAGAAGATTCGTTAGAGTTTCGTAACCAGATCTCCCCCTTACTTTCCCTCTTAAATCTCGGGACGAGATTTCTTGTAGTGGAGGAGAATTGTGACGCCCGGATATTTAGCTACAGTAATTCCCTGCTAATGATGCCACGTCACTTCGATTACTATCGCTAATCTCGTGTTAGTTCGGAACCGATTCAAATTTAAATTTAAAATATAGACAAACATCAAGTCAAAAGTTTTGAAACATTAAAACTAAAATGTTCAAGCTGAGACAGATAAATTCTAAATAATAACGGTGGAGAAACCACACTTGTATAAAATATGCAAATACTCAAAATGAATAAAATAGTAGCAAAAACAATTAGTTAAATGATTATCAAATAATAAACAATTACAAACGATTTTATATTAGGTTTCAAGATAGTTGTGGTAGAGGCATAGGTATTAATAATATTTTAGGTACAACTTGGGTATTTCATAAAAACATAAATTTAATAAAAAAAAA
>NW_025263694.1:0-1585 GCF_018294505.1 Triticum aestivum
ACAAACACCAGAAACTACTTGCAACTCCTGGACAGAGAGCTAGGGTGAATAAGAAGTCGAGCGGGGTCATATTTCAGGGCCCAATGCATGGTAGTAGCTGTATCTTAAATCACATATACAGATCTCAGTGCTTAAGGTCGGCTTCAATGAAACAACCCACCATGTACTCCTACATGGCCTCTCATCGATACCTTTACCAAATCGTGTTCACCACACCACTCTCATTACCGACATAACATTTCACTCTAGCCCATCACCCAGATGAACCAGACCTGACACGACTCTAAGCATAGCAGGCATAGCAAGGTAGGAACAACACATACATATGGCTCAATCAACTCCTACACATGCTAGTGGGTTTCATCTAGTTACTGTGGCAATGACAGGTCATGCAGAGGAAATGGGTTCAACTACCGTAGCACACAGCAGTTTGAATTGCGTTGTCTTAATGCAGTAAAAGAGAGTAGGAGCGAGAACATGGGATTGTATCGATATTATCAAATGGTTGGTTGCTTGCCTGATGGTTCGATGCTCGGATATGATTCTTCGTTAGGGTAATCACGGTACTCCTCGGGGGCAGAACCTGTCGCAAAGGACATCGATACGCAAACATCACCAAACAATGTGCAACAATATGATGCATGCATGAGACATGGCAAGATGAGTGTGTTGGGCTAATGCAACTAAAACCAGAAGGGTTTGAACAAATTTGAATCAAAGATTCAAATTTCAAACTCAAACATGGCCTTTTAAAGTGCTTTTCCTTGTTCTGCTTAAAACATCAATTTAACTTGTTTGATCATGCATGAAAATAGTACAGATGGATAGATTGGATTTTTCTGATCATTTTTCATATATAATTTGTCCAATTTGGAGTTACAGAATAAAAGTTATGAATTTTTGAAGTTTAAATAATATTCTGGAATTTCCTGATTTAATTTAAATCCAGAAATATAATTATTGCGCCAGCATGACGTCAGCATGACGTCAGTGGTCAACTGCGGCTGGCTGAAGTCAAACCTGACGTGTGGGGGCCACACGTCAGTGACAGGGGGGGTTAAACAGGTTTAAATTAATCTTAATTAGGGATTAGTGGCGCTGGGGCCCACTGTCAGTGTCAGGGGGGGTTGACTAACAGTAGTTAGCGCTAATCTAACCACCTGGCCGACAGGGCCCACGCGTCAGTGACCCTGGGGGGGGGTCAAACCCCAGGTCGGACAAGTCAAACCCCACCGGCGACATGACGCCGGCGAGGTCCGAGACGGCGGCGAAAGTGCTTTTTGCCATTCCGGCAACCAAATGGACGGCGGAAGGCATCTACGTGTTGCTGAGGTTGAGCCGCGACTATTGGTGGTGGTGGTTGGGCTCGGGGTGGCCGGAGTTGACGGCGGCGAGCTCGGCTGCGGCGGCCGGAGTTCGGGTGCGGTCGGGATCGATGTTGCAGAGGGTTTGGGGAGGCGTTAGTGTGTGCTGCGTGATCCTAGTGAGGTGTAGAGCACGATAGTGTGCTCGGTTGGGTGCTACGGTGACCGTGGCCACGACGGCGACATCGCCGGCGGCGTGGAGCTCTCGGCCAAGGTGGGGC
>NW_025263695.1:0-1585 GCF_018294505.1 Triticum aestivum
TCGTCAATCATGGAAATCACACCGAGACCCAAAAACAGAGTAATAGTCCAAGAAACGGGCCAGAATTGGCCAAAACTGTGAGTGTCGATGACCGACACGTAAATGCACCCCATGGTTCGTTAATCGTGGAAATCACTCCGGGGGCCCAAAAAAGTGAGTAATAGTCCATGATACGGGCCAGAATCAGCCAAAACTATGAGTATTGATGATCGACACGTAAGCGCGCCTTGGGGTTCAACAACTATGGAAATCACTTCGGGACCTGAAAACAGTGAGTAATAGTCCACAAAACACGTTAGAATTGGCCAAAATTGTGAGTGTTGCTGACCGACACGTAAACACAACCCGGGGTCATTTCGGGACCCCCATAACTAAGTAATAGTCCAAGAAACGGGCAAGAATCGGCCCAAACTGTGATTGTTGATGACCTACACTTAAGCGCACCTTGAGGTTCCACAACCATGGAAATCGCTTTGGGGCCCCAAAACGGTGAGTAACAGTCCACGAAACGGGTTAGAATCGACAAAAACCACGAGTGTTGATAACCAACCCGTAAGCGCACCCAGGGGTTCGTTAATCGTGGAAATCACTCCGGGGCCCCAAAAAAGTGAGTAATAGTCCATGAAACGGGCCAGAATCGGCCAGAACTGTGAGTGTTGATGACCGACACGTAAACGCACGCCGGGGTTCGTTAATCGTGGAAATCACTCCGGGACCCCAAAACAGTGAGTAATAGTATACAAAAAAGGCAAGAATCGGACAAAAGTGTAAGTGTTGATGACCGAAACGTAAACGCACCCGCGGTTCGTTAATCGTTGAAATCACTTCGATACTCCAAAACAGTGCGTAATACTCCACGAAACGGGCCAGAATCGGCCAAAACTGCGAGTGTTGATGAGCGACACATAAATGCACCCCGGTGTTCGTCAAACATGGAAATCACGCCGAGACCCAAAAACAGAGTAATAGTCCAAGAAACGGGCCAGAATTGGCCAAAACTGTGAGTGTTGATGACCGACACGTAAATGCACCCCGTGGTTCGTTAATCGTGGAAATCACTCCGGGGGCCCAAAAAAGTGAGTAATAGTCCATGATACGGGCCAGAATCAGCCAAAACTATGAGTATTGATGATCGACATGTAAGCGCGCCTTGGGGTTCAACAACTATGGAAATCACTTCGGGACCTGAAAACAGTGAGTAATAGTCCACAAAACAAGTTAGAATTGGCCAAAATTGTGAGTGTTGCTGACCGACACGTAAACACAACCCGGGGTCATTTCGGGACCCGGGGTCATTTCGGGACCCCCATAACTAAGTAATAGTCCAAGAAACGGGCAAGAATCGGCCCAAACTGTGATTGTTGATGACCTACACTTAAGCGCACCTTGAGGTTCCACAACCATGGAAATCGCTTTGGGGCCCCAAAACGGTGAGTAACAGTCCACGAAACGGGTTAGAATCGACAAAAACCACGAGTGTTGATAACCAACCCGTAAGCGCACCCAGGGGTTCGTTAATCGTGGAAATCACTCCGGGGCCCCAAAAAAGTGAGTAATAGTCCATGAAACGGGCCAGAATCGGCCA
>NW_025263696.1:0-1585 GCF_018294505.1 Triticum aestivum
GACCAGACCAAGACCGCTTACGGATCCCCACCATTATCAATACCTCATATATATTTGCAATATTCAGATTGCTTTATCATATTCTTGGTCGTTCTTCGATTGCTTGCAGGAATAGACCTTCGTGGTCAGGCTGACCGTGCTTCCGGCATCGTCAGTAACCTCAGGAGATTGGTTTAGCGATTGCTAAGGTGCAACGTCGTGCACGTTTGTAGTCGGATCGTCAAAGTCGTCTCCACCAAATCGATAGTTATCATCTCATCGAAAGATCGAGACCCTCGCCTCTATTAAGTGGTATCAGAGCCCATGAGGACATGAATACCTTGGATACGACCAAAAATATTGCATACATGCATATTTGTCAGGTGATTTCTAGTGCAAACTATTCAATAATCTATTTATGTTATCCAGAACAAAAATACTTCACACACTTTTGTGTTTTGTCTAATTGCAGGTGTATGGGACATTTGTACAATCCACATATGAAGATAAGGAAGAAAGAGATGTTTATTTGCTGTCCAAAAAGTTCTCTCACGTCACTTTTGGCCCAAGAGAAGATAGAGTCCAAATCTCTCACGTTCTGGATTCAGATTCGGACTGCACAGACATACCTGACTCAAAACGCACACAAGTTTTTCATACTGACTCCGAATTGGGTGATTCTTTTTTTGTTGGAAACTAGATGTGGTGCACTTTCCAACCCAATTGGAATCACCTTCAAATTCGTCCGGAGCGTTGAGTTTTGGACGAAACAATCTGATGCTGCAGCAGAATCCGAGTCGAACTACAAGTCCAAAGGTGTTACATCACCTCCACTTGGGCCCATTGGCCTTGTGCGACCTAGATTTAGTTTTAGGCTGCCTTGGGACGTCCTCCCACCTCCTTGGCCGCCACCCCTTGCTCCTATATAAGTAGATCCATCTAGTAGCTTTTCCTGGGGATTTGTTTAGTTAAAAGTTAGCCATTGCAACTTTGTGTACTTCGTTTGTGTCCAACGACCAGACCAAGACCGCTTACGGATCCCCACCATTATCAATACCTCATATATATTTGCAATATTCAGATTGCTTTATCATATTCTTGCTCATTCTTCGATTGCTTGCAGGAATAGACCTTCGTGGTCAGGCTGACCGTGCTTCCGGCATCGTCAGTAACCTCAGGAGATTGGTTTAGCGATTGCTAAGGTGCAACGTCGTGCACGTTTGTAGTCGGATCGTCAAAGTCGTCTCCACCAAATCGATAGTTATCATCTCATCGAAAGATCGGGACCCTCGCCTCTATTAAGTGGTATCAGAGCCCATGAGGACATGAATACCTTGGATACGACCAAAAATATTGCATACATGCATATTTGTCAGGTGATTTCTAGTGCAAACTATTCAATAATCTATTTATGTTATCCAGAACAAAAATACTTCACACACTTTTGTGTTTTGTCTAATTGCAGGTGTATGGGACATTTGTACAATCCACATATGAAGATAAGGAAGAAAGAGATGTTTATTTGCTGTCCAAAAAGTTCTCTCACGTCACTTTTGGCCCAAGAGAAGATAGAGTCCAAGTCTCTCACGTTCTGGATTCAGATTCG
>NW_025263697.1:0-1585 GCF_018294505.1 Triticum aestivum
GGTTTGTGAGGGGTGTGTGCCCAAACTTTCGTCAAACATGCCAATTTTTTAACCACATCATCTTGGTGGCATGACATTACATCAACCAAGGTTTCATGTGTTTGTGATATTTTTTAAATTTTTTGGAATTAAAATGATATGTCACTCCATGCATACATATGCATGTGTCCATGTCGTGAGACAAATATGTTGGAAAATTACTTATAATTTACTGCACATGGAATTAACTCGCATACGAGTACACAAATATGATTTTTCAAACCATTTTGGTTAGGCGCTGCATGTAGATGTAGTTCAAATTTGAATTACGGTCATTAAATGGCTAGAAAAATCACTTAAATGTCTTTAAAAGGTCAATTGACGCCTTGAATTTTTCAAAATTTCACATTACAATTGTAGTAGTGCATGTTAGACTTAGAAAACAAATTGAAGGTCGTAAGAGGAAGCTATCTCCCGTTCATCATCAAACATGCATTGTTCCCTCTCGAACGCACGAGCCTAATAGTGAGGTGCTCCAGTTTGTGAGGGGTGTGTGTCCAAACTTTCGTCAAACATGCCAATTTTTTTACCACATCAACATGGTGGCATGAAATTACATCAACCAAGGTTTCATGTTTTTCAATATTTTTTTAATTTTCTGGAACTAAAATGCCATGTCACTCCATGCATACATATGCATGTGTCGATGATGTGAGACAAATATGTTTGAAAATTCCTTATAATTTACTACACATGGAATTAACTCGCACACAAGTACACAAATAAGATTTTTCAAACCGTTATGGTTAGCCGTTGCATGTAGATGTAGTTGAAATTTGAATTACGGACATTAAATGGCTATGAAATCAATTGAATGTCTTTAGAAGGTCAAATGACCCCTAGAATTTTCCAAAATTTCACATTACAGTTTTAGTAGTGCATGTTACACGTAGAAAAAAATTAAAGGCCGTAAGAGGAAGTTATCTTCCGTTCGTCATCAAACATGCATTGTTCCCTCTCGAAACCACGAGCCTTCTAGTGAGTTGCTTCGGTTTGTGAGGGGTGTGTGCCCAAACTTTTGTCAAACATGCCAATATTTTTACCACATCATCTTGGTGGCGTGACATTACATCAACCAAGGTTTCATGTGTTTGTGATATTTTTTAAATTTTTTGGAATTAAAATGCCATCTAACTCCATCCATACATATGCATGTGTCCATGTCGTGAGACAAATATGTTGGAAAATTACTTATAATTTACTGCACATGGAATTAACTCGCATACGAGTACACAAATATGATTTTTCAAACCATTTTGGTTAGGCGCTGCATGTAGATGTAGTTCAAATTTGAATTACGGTCATTAAATGGCTAGAAAATCACTTAAATGTCTTTAAAAGGTCAATTGACGCCTTGAATTTTTCAAAATTTCACATTACAATTGTAGTAGTGCATGTTAGACGTAGAAAACAAATTGAAGGTCGTAAGAGGAAGCTATCTCCCGTTCGTCATCAAACATGCATTGTTCCCTCTCGAACGCACGAGCCTAATAGTGAGGTGCTCCAGTTTGTGAGGGGTGTGTGTCCAAACTTTCTTCAAACATGC
>NW_025263698.1:0-1585 GCF_018294505.1 Triticum aestivum
GACCAGACCAAGACCGCTTACGGATCCCCACCATTATCAATACCTCATATATATTTGCAATATTCAGATTGCTTTATCATATTCTTGGTCGTTCTTCGATTGCTTGCAGGAATAGACCTTCGTGGTCAGGCTGACCGTGCTTCCGGCATCGTCAGTAACCTCAGGAGATTGGTTTAGCGATTGCTAAGGTGCAACGTCGTGCACGTTTGTAGTCGGATCGTCAAAGTCGTCTCCACCAAATCGATAGTTATCATCTCATCGAAAGATCGAGACCCTCGCCTCTATTAAGTGGTATCAGAGCCCATGAGGACATGAATACCTTGGATACGACCAAAAATATTGCATACATGCATATTTGTCAGGTGATTTCTAGTGCAAACTATTCAATAATCTATTTATGTTATCCAGAACAAAAATACTTCACACACTTTTGTGTTTTGTCTAATTGCAGGTGTATGGGACATTTGTACAATCCACATATGAAGATAAGGAAGAAAGAGATGTTTATTTGCTGTCCAAAAAGTTCTCTCACGTCACTTTTGGCCCAAGAGAAGATAGAGTCCAAGTCTCTCACGTTCTGGATTCAGATTCGGACTGCACAGACATACCTGACTCAAAACGCACACAAGTTTTTCATACAGACTCCGAATTGGGTGATTCTTTTTTTGTTGGAAACTAGATGTGGTGCACTTTCCAACCCAATTGGAATCACCTTCAAATTCGTCCGGAGCGTTGAGTTTTGGACGAAACAATCTGATGCTGCAGCAGAATCCGAGTCGAACTACAAGTCCAAAGGTGTTACATCACCTCCACTTGGGCCCATTGGCCTTGTGCGACCTAGATTTAGTTTTAGGCTGCCTTGGGACGTCCTCCCACCTCCTTGGCCGCCATCCCTTGCTCCTATATAAGTAGATCCATCTAGTAGCTTTTCCTGGGGATTTGTTTAGTTAAAAGTTAGCCATTGCAACTTTGTGTACTTCGTTTGTGTCCAACGACCAGACCAAGACCGCTTACGGATCCCCACCATTATCAATACCTCATATATATTTGCAATATTCAGATTGCTTTATCATATTCTTGCTCATTCTTCGATTGCTTGCAGGAATAGACCTTCGTGGTCAGGCTGACCGTGCTTCCGGCATCGTCAGTAACCTCAGGAGATTGGTTTAGCGATTGCTAAGGTGCAACGTCGTGCACGTTTGTAGTCGGATCGTCAAAGTCGTCTCCACCAAATCGATAGTTATCATCTCATCGAAAGATCGGGACCCTCGCCTCTATTAAGTGGTATCAGAGCCCATGAGGACATGAATACCTTGGATACGACCAAAAATATTGCATACATGCATATTTGTCAGGTGATTTCTAGTGCAAACTATTCAATAATCTATTTATGTTATCCAGAACAAAAATACTTCACACACTTTTGTGTTTTGTCTAATTGCAGGTGTATGGGACATTTGTACAATCCACATATGAAGATAAGGAAGAAAGAGATGTTTATTTGCTGTCCAAAAAGTTCTCTCACGTCACTTTTGGCCCAAGAGAAGATAGAGTCCAAGTCTCTCACGTTCTGGATTCAGATTCG
>NW_025263699.1:0-1585 GCF_018294505.1 Triticum aestivum
GGTTTCGGTGAGGGGAAAGGAGGGGAACGGGTCGAGGGAGAGGGGTATTTATAGGGGGAGGAGTTCTTGGAGGAGGGGGCGAGGGGATTCGTGATCCCGAGAAGATCGGGATTCCGGCGGCGGCGGCGCGACTTGGCGTGGGGAGGAAGAAGACGGCGGGCGAGGGCGATCGGGCAGTGGGGCCCAGCGGTCAGTGGCACAAGGGCGAGAGGGAGAGGAGCGGGCGACCGAGGCGGAGGCGTTTCGGGCGTGCGCGCAGCTGTGGGCTGAAAGGCCAGTGGGCCGTGCGGTGCGGGAAGAGAGAGAGAGAGGAACAGTGCTGGGCTTCGGCCTGGTACTGTTCGAGGATTTTCTTTTTATTCTTTTCACAGACAACAAAATAAAAAGAAACAACAAATAATAATAAAAAGTATATAGGCATATAATATATCAAAATTTTCAGAAAAACATTTCCTAAAACATGAACTATTTTCCAGGTTCAAATAAAATACACAAAAAATCAAATAAAGCAAACAGTGCTACTGTTGCATTAAAATCCAACAAAAATCATTTTTAAAATACCAAAATTATTTCAAAATTATTGTCTCCTAATTTTCCATTGAAGGGAATCATTTTACCCTTATTTCCATTTATTTATTTTTAGGAGAAAAATAATTTGAATAAAATCCAAATAATTCCAAATTTGAAAGGGAGTTTCAAAATACTTTCAAATGACTTTCAATTTGATTCTTTTTGACTTCCAACTCATATTTCATATAATTGAAGAAGTCATTTTATCTTCTCTCATGAAAATCATTGAGTTGCATAAAGTTTTTTTAGAATTTGAAATATTTCCAACTGGAATTCAAATCTTTTCAAAAACCCTTTGGATTTTTCAAATGGAAGAAGTCATGTCATCTTCACTCTAGGGTTTTGTGTTGAAATGAATTTGAATTCATTGAGATAAAATGCAAGGATGAAAGTTTGGGAAAGTCATTTCGTTCCCTCTCATCCAACTTCAAAAGTTTCAAATTTCACTCACTTTCAGTCAATCAATCAAACAAACAATCATAATAATTTATTTTATATAACAATCCAAAATTTAGAATTTTGGGATGTTACAAACCTACCACACTTAAAATGAATCTCGTCCTCGAGATTCGAAGCGGCTAGCAAGAAAAGGTTAGGGTTTGGAGGTCTTCCAGCAAATCCTTCGACCAGAGAGGTCTGGGGTGCTACCACACTTAAAAGCAAGGCTATGGTTCTGACAAAATTCATGTACTCCATCCTTTGGGTTGATGGTGTCGGTCTTCTCATATTCTTCGGGATAACTCTTTCAGTGGTGCTCTTCCGGTCGGGGCATGACTTTTCTCAAAATCTCGTGTCCTCTCAATCCTGATGAGGTTCTTCCGAAGAGTGGATCTTCATATCTGACATGTCTGTCGTCAATACTAAGAAACTATCGGAACCTCCTGGCGGTCAACAATTTATGGCTTCTCCTGCAGGAAAATGGCCGGGGTTGAATCTCACCGTATATCCTACGATTGGCAACGGTTGCCTGTAAAGGGTTCCATCGTCCTACCATTCTATGGTTTTATGGCTTATC
>NW_025263700.1:0-1585 GCF_018294505.1 Triticum aestivum
ATTACTCTATTTTTTGGTCCAAGCATGATTTCCATGATTTACGAACCCCGTGGTGCGTTTACGTGTCGGTCAATGACACTCACAATTTTGGCCAATTTCTGGTCTGTTTTGTGTACTATTACTCACCGTTTTGGCGTCCCAGAGCGATTTCCATTATTTACAATCCCCGGGGTGCGTTTGCGTCTCTGTCGTCAACACTCACAGTTTTGGCCAATTCTGACGCGATTCGTGGAGTATTACTCATCATTTAGGGGTCCCGAAGCGATTCCATAGTGGTTGAACCCTAAGGTCCGTTTACGTGTCGGTCATCAACACTCGCAGTTTTGGCCGATTCTGGCCCGTTTCATGGACTATTGCTCACCGTTTTGGGTCCCCAAAGTGATTTCCACGGTGGTTTGACCCCATGGTGCGTTTACGTGTCGATCATCAACAAGTCCATTTTGGGACGATTTTGTCCCATTTCTTGCATTATTACTTAGTTTTGGGGTCCTGGAGTGATTTCCACGATTGACGAACTCCACAGTGCGTTTAAGTGTCGGTCATAAACACTCACAATTTTGGCCAATTCTCGTCCGTTTCGTGCACTATTACTCACCGTTTCGGCGTCCCAGACAGATTTCCACGGTTGACAATCCCCGGAGTGCGTTTGCGTGTCTATCGTCAACACTCACAGTTTTGGCCAATTCTGACGCGATTCGTGGGCTATTATTCACCATTTAGGGCTCCCGTAGCGATTTCCATAGTTGTGGAACCCCAAGGTGCGTTTAGGTGTCGGTCATCAATACTCACTGTTTTGGGGCCCCGGTGTGATTTCCACGATTAACGATCCCCGGGGTGCGTTTACATGTCGGTAATCAATACTAGTAGTTTTGGCCAATTCTGGCCCGTTTCGTGGACAATTACTCACTGTTTTGGGGCCCCGGAATGATTTCCACGATTAACGAAGCCCCGGGTGCGTTTACGTGTCGGTTATGAACACTCACAGTTTTGGCCAATTCTAACGCGTTTTGTGGACTTTTAGTCACCGTTTTCTAGGCCTGAAGTGATTTCCATAGTTGTTGAACCCCAAGGCGCACTTACGTGTTAGTCATCAACAATCACAGTTATGGCTGATTCTGGCCTGTTTCATGGACTATTACTCACTGTTTTGGGGCCCCGGAGTGATTTCCACGGTTAACGAACCGCAGGGTGCATTTACGTGTCGGTCATCCACACTCGCAGTTTTGGCCGATTCTGGCCCGTTCCTTGGACTATTACTCTATTTTTTGGTCCAAGCATGATTTCCATGATTTACGAACCCCGTGGTGCGTTTACGTGTCGGTCAATGACACTCACAATTTTGGCCAATTTCTGGTCTGTTTTGTGTACTATTACTCACCGTTTTGGCGTCCCAGAGCGATTTCCATTATTTACAATCCCCGGGGTGCGTTTGCGTCTCTGTCGTCAACACTCACAGTTTTGGCCAATTCTGACGCGATTCGTGGAGTATTACTCATCATTTAGGGGTCCCGAAGCGATTCCATAGTGGTTGAACCCTAAGGTCCGTTTACGTGTCGGTCATCAACACTCGCAGTTTTGGCCGATT
>NW_025263701.1:0-1585 GCF_018294505.1 Triticum aestivum
ACAAATAATATATCAAAAAATTCAGAAAAATAAAACTAATTCAATTCAATATGTTAAAAACACAAATAATATATCAAAAAATTCAGAAAAATAAAACTAATTCAATTCAAAATTTTATACGCCTAGGCAGGAGTATGACTAAATCACTCCAAATTTCATGTATCATCAGTGGTATCTCGAATCATTCGAAAATGGACACCAAACACATCACGGGTAATATAATTCACATGATCCATTCAACAAAGTTTGGTACAATAAATTATTACACATCATTTCTTCCCTTGTGTCCCTGCTTGCTTACGATTGTGCCGTATCCATGGAGCATCCTCATCATTTAACTTAATGCTTGGGTCGGTGTTCACTTTGAAGGGCGGAATTTCAGCAAACATATTATAATCTTCTGACATGTCTGTCTTGTCCTCCACTCCCACGATGTTTCTTTTCCCTGAAAGAACAATGTGACGCTTTGGATCATCGCATGATGTACTGATCGTTTTCTTATCTTTCCGTTTCCTCGGTTTGCTACTCATGTCCTTCACATAGAAAACCTGAGCGACATCTTTCGCTAGGACGAATGGTTCGTCAAGGTAACCAAGATTGTTGAAATCCACCATTGTCATTCCGTATTGCTGGTCCACCTTTACCCCACCTCCTGTTAGCTTGAACCATTTGCATCGGAACAAAGGGACCTTAAAGGAGGGTCCATAGTCAAGTTCCCATATCTCCTCTATGTAACCATAATATGTGACCTTTTGCCCATTCTCGGTTGCTGCATCAAAGCGGACACCACTGTTTTGGTTGGTGCTCTTTTTATCTTGGGTGATCGTGTAAAATGTATTCCCATTTATCTCGTACCCTTGGAAAGTCGTTATAGTCGAAGATGGTGTCTTGGCCAACATGTACAGCTGATCTACAACATCATTGTCATTCATTAAATGTTTTCTCAACCAACTGCCGAAAGTCTCCATGTGGGCCTTCCTAATCCAGGATTCAGGCTTCCCCGGGTTGTCCGAGCGTAAAATATTCTTGTGTTTCTCAAAGTACGGAGCCACCAAGCTGGAATTGGTCAGTACAGTGTGGTGTGCTTCAGTCAGAGAATGACCGTCCATACATGTCGTTGATTTCCTTCCGATCGTGCCTTTTCCACTTAGTCTCCCCTCGTGCCGCGATCGAGGAAGACCAATCGGCTTAAGGTCAGGAACAAAGTCAACACAAAACTCAATTACCTCCTCATTTCCATAGCCCTTGGCGATGCTTCCTTCTGGCCTAGCACGGTTACGAACATATTTCTTTAATACTCCCATGAACCTCTCGAAGGGGAACATATTGTGTAGAAATACAGGACCGAGAATGAAAATCTCTTCGACTAGGTGAACCAAGAGGTGCGTCATAATATTGAAGAAGGATGGCGGGAACACCAACTCGAAACTGACAAGACATTGGATCACATCGTTCTGTAACCGTGGTAGATCTTCTGGATTGATTACCTTCTGAGAGATTGCATTGAGGAATGCACATAGCTTCACAATGGCTACTCGAACATTTTCCGGCAGGAGCCCCCTCAAAGCAATCGGAAGTAATTGCG
>NW_025263702.1:0-1585 GCF_018294505.1 Triticum aestivum
GGTGAGTAATAGTCCACGAAACGGGTCAGAATTGGCCAAAACTGTGAGGGTTGACGACGGGCACGTAAACGCACCCCAGGGATCGTCAATCATGGAAATCACTCTGGGACCCCAAAACGGTGAGTAATAGTGCACAAAACGTACCAGAATGGGCCAAAATTGTGAGTGTTGATGACGGACACGTAAACGCACCCCGGTGTTCGTCAATCGTGGAAATCACTTCGAGACCCCAAAACTGAGTAATAGTCAGAGAAACGGGCCAGAATCGGCCCAATCTGCGAGTCTTGATGACCAGCACGTAAGCACATCTTGGGGTTCGACAAGCATGGAAATCGCTTTGGGACTGCAAAACGGTGAGTAATAGTCCATGAAAGAGCCCTGAATCGGTAAAACCTAGGGTTATTGATCAACGATACATAAACGCACCCCGGGGTTCTTCAATCATGGAAATCGGTCAGGGACCCGAAATCAGTGAGTAATAGTCCATGAAACGGGCCAAAATCGGCCAAAACTACAAATGTTGATGACCGACACATAAACACACCGGTGTTCGTCGGTCGTGAAAATCACTACGTGACCCCAAAATTGAGTAATAGTCCAAGAAACGGGCCAGAATCGGCCGAAACTGCGATTGTTGATGACCGATACGTAAGCGCACCTTGGGGTTCGACATCCATGAAAATTGCTTTGGGACCCCAAAAATGTGAGTAATAGTCCATGAAACGGGCCAGACTCGACAAAAGCCACGAGTGTTGATGACCGACACTTAAACGCAGCACGTGGTTTGTTAATCGTGGAAATCACTCCGGGACCCCAAAACAATCAGTAATAGTCCACGAAACGGGCCAGAATTGGCCAATACTATGAGAGTTGATGACCGACACGTAAGCGCACCTTGGGGGTTCAATAACTATGGAAATCACTTCGTGACCGCAAAACGGTGAGTAATAGTCCATGAAACGGGCCAGAATCGTCAAAAACCGCGAGTGTTGATGTCTGACACGTAAACACACCCCGGGGTTCGTTAATCATGGAAATCACTCTGGGACCCCAAAAAAGTGAGTAATAGTCCACAAAATGGGCCAGAATCGGCCAAAACTGTGACTGTTGATGACCGACATGTAAGCGCACCTTGGGGTTCAATAACTACGGAAATCGCTTTGAGATCCCAAAACGGTGAGTAATAGTCCACGAAACGGGTCAGAATTGGCCAAAACTGTGAGGGTTGACGACGGGCACGTAAACGCACCCCAGGGATCGTCAATCATGGAAATCACTCTGGGACCCCAAAACGGTGAGTAATAGTGCACAAAACGTACCAGAATGGGCCAAAATTGTGAGTGTTGATGACGGACACGTAAACGCACCCCGGTGTTCGTCAATCGTGGAAATCACTTCGAGACCCCAAAACTGAGTAATAGTCAGAGAAACGGGCCAGAATCGGCCCAATCTGCGAGTCTTGATGACCAGCACGTAAGCACATCTTGGGGTTCGACAAGCATGGAAATCGCTTTGGGACTGCAAAACGGTGAGTAATAGTCCATGAAAGAGCCCTGAATCGGTAAAACCTAGGGTTATTGATCAA
>NW_025263703.1:0-1585 GCF_018294505.1 Triticum aestivum
GTAGTCTTGAACTAACCGGTTTGTCCCATCCTTCTTCTTGACAAAGAGAGAAGGTGCTCCCCAAGGAGAGCAACTTGGGCGAATGAATCCTTTGCGAAGAGATTTGTCGATTTCCTCCTTAAGCTCAAGGAGTTCATGCGGCGGCATTTTGTAGGGTCGCTTGGCTATAGGAGTGGTGCCTGGTTTCAAGTCGATGATGAATTCGACAGCTCTAGCAGGGGGAATCCCCGGAAGTTCTTCAGGGAAGACGTCGAGGAATTCACGCACGACGGGAATGTTTTCAATGCCCTCGAGTGGTGCAGCGTTCAATGCATTCAATGCATAGAGCCTTGCCTCGGCATTTTGCACCAGATGAGCTTGGTAAGCAACTATTTCATCTGAAGGGTGTAGCAGATGGACGGTCTTAGTGGCGCAAACTATAGAAGCAGTATGCGCTTTCAATCAATCCATACCCAAAATGAGGTCGATGTTAGACGACTTCAGGATAATGGGAGAGGCATAGAATTCCAGCCCTTCGATTTCCACGGGGACATCGATGCCAACCAAGGAGGTTTGACACTGTCCCACGGGGGTTTTGACCAATACAGAGGTGTTCATCTCCTCACATTTAACGTCGTGCTTGTATGCAAAATCTTCTGACATGAATGAATGCGATGCACCTGTATCAAATAAAACGAATGCTGGTACTGAATTTACGAGGAGTGTACCCATCACAGTAGCAGGCTGGTCTTGAGCTTCGTTGAGATCAACGTGGTTGGCATGAGCACGACCATAAGACTTAGCATTGTTGTTGCGGGGCTGATTGTTACCACGGCCAGTTGCTGGGAGGGCAAGTTGATTCTTATTCTGATGGCAGTCCCTGGCACGGTGACCTGGTTGTCCACACTTGTAGCACAGACCATTATTGGGAGTGGGAACAGGAGCTTGGGCTGGTGGAGCTGGAAGTCTTGACTGCCTAGAGGGTGGTGGAGGCAGACGAGGTGCAGCATAGGTCTGCCTTGGGGCAGATGCATTTGGACGGTACATGCTGTTCGGGATCCATATCTTACGCTTCTGTGCGGGCGAGCCCGAAGATGAGCCCGTGTCACGGTTGCGTCTGTGAGAGCTCTGGTATTCCTGCAGACCTGTTTCGACATTGATGGCCTTGTCCACCAAGGTGGCGAAATCAGCAAAGTCATGCACTAGAAGTGCGAGCTTGATGTCAGCTTGAAGGCCATCACGGAACTTCTCCTGTCTGCGTGCATCAGTTGCAATGTCTTCTTCAGCATAGCGGGACAAGTCCAGAAACTCCCGCTGATAAGCTTCGACAGTTTTGTTGCCTTGGGTGAGGTTGCGGAACTCACGCTTCTTCCGGTCCATGACTCCTTGAGGAATGAAGCGGGCACGGAAAGCAGCTTGGAAGTCTGGCCATGTGATGATTGTTCCAGCTGGCAGAGTACGCCTGTGGCTGTCCCACCATTGAGCTGCGGGTCCCTTCAAGAAGAAGGAAGCAAAGGTGACATAGCTGGCAGGGGCTACATCAGCAGACTCCATCTCATAGGTGATGTCACGGAGCCAGTCATCAGCATCCAGAGGCTGAGTTGAG
>NW_025263704.1:0-1585 GCF_018294505.1 Triticum aestivum
CACCCATGCATTTTTAGGATGTGTGTGTTGTCTTGTGCAAGCTTGCGAAGAGAGGTACCTGAGATTGCAGATTTCAGGGACTTAGTGATTTTCACTGTCTGGGATATTTTAGTTCATGATGCTATATGTCCAGCTTGTTTCCTAGTGATCCGTGCCTCTTTTGAGGATGATCAGTAAGGGAGTTTTGATATCTATGTCATGCTCTATCCATCCATGTCTTTGTTGGCATATGTGGAGTGCTCTAGGTTGACTCAATCGAGCTCAACTTTTGCTTCGTTGTTAATCTGGGCAGATCGTCAACTTGTTTGCGATTTTGCCGATGCTACCGTTAGTGTTCCATGCATGCTATGCATTCGTTCTTGCCATGTGTAGCTAGCACTTTGTGCCTTCTTGCTGGTTATATGCTTTCCTTGCCATGACTTGCACCGTAGTGAGTGCATCGAGCTCGTTTACATGCCTTCGTGAGTTAAATTTCAGCATGTCTCAGTTTTCACTAAGTCTGAAGACTGATTGTGTTCGAGCGATGTTCGTGAGCTCGGTAGAGTATTTTGTGAACCCTTTTGGCCCCAGGTCACTTTGGGTGTTTTGTTAAGCTTGTTGAGTAGCTCCATGCCATGTTCTTACTTGTCATGTTCAGGTTTTCTATCATGTTGTTTTGCTGCTCCGAAGAGAGCATCGTGATCTGAAATTTCAGACTAGTGTTAATTTCACTAAGTCTGAAATCTGTTTTGCATTTGCGTTTTAGCCATGCTTGTTTGAACCTCTTAATGGATGAATTTGCCTATGGCTCAGTGCCAGTGTTTTGTCAACCATCTTGTGTACATCACTGCCATCTATTTTGTTTTCATGTTTGGTGGCTGTAGCATGTTCATTTCGTTGCATTTAGATGCCTACTTGCTGTAAATCGCAGACCGGTGTCATATCTTAAAGCGCTCGCCATTTCCAAACCGTAACTCCGATTCCAATGATCTTTATATCGTTTTCAAGCGATTTCATCCCCTCTATCCAGTGGCACACTTGGTTTTCCAAGTTGATGCCAGGTTCATGCATTTCCTGTCATATCTTGCATTTTGCATCCCGCATCGCATCCCGCATAACATATCGTCATTTCATCATATTGCTTGGTCTTGCCCGTGGTTGATTGTATCCTTGTTGCTTGTTTGTCTTGTTGGGCAGAGCCGGGAGACGAGTTCGCTACCGAGGAGCCCGTTGAGTTTGCTTGCGAGGATCCAGTCAACTCTGACAACTGTGCAGGCAAGATGATCATACCCTCGAAATCACTACTATCTTTGCTATGCTAGTTTGCTCGCTCTTTTGCTTTGCCACTGCTACGATGCCTACCTTTTGCTTGTCAGCCTCCCAATTGCCATGTTGAACCTCTAACCCACCTTTGTCCTAGCAAACCGTTGATTGGCTATGTTACCGCTTTGCTCAGCCCTTCTTATAGCGTTGTTAGCTGCAGGTGAAGATTGGAGCCGTTCCTTGTTGGAGCATTTATTTACTTGTTGGGATATCATTATATTGCTATGTTATCTTAATGCATCTATATACTTGGTAAAGGGTGGAAGGCTCGGCCTCTCGCCTA
>NW_025263705.1:0-1585 GCF_018294505.1 Triticum aestivum
TGAGTAATAGTGCATGAAACGGACCAGAATAGGCCAAAATTGTGAGTGTTGATGACCGAAACGTAAACGTACCCTGGGGTTCATCAATCGTGGAAATCACTTCGTGACCCCAATACTGAGTAATAGTCCAAGAAACGGGCCAGAATCGGCCCAAACTGCGAGTCTTGACGACCAACCTATAAGCACAACTTGGGGTTCGACAATCATGGAAATCGCTTTGGGACCCCAAAATGGTGAGTAATACTCCATGAAAGAGCCCAGAATCTGACAAACCTAGGATTATTGATGAACGATTCATAAACGTACCGCGGAGTTCATCAATCATGGAAATCTCTCAGGGACCCCAAATCAATGAGTAATAGTCCATAAAAAGGGCCAGAATCGGCCCAAACTGCGAGTCTTGACGACCAACACCATAAGCACAACTTGGGGTTCGACAACCATGGAAATAGCTTTGGGACCGCAAAATGGTGAGTAATAGTCGAAAAAACGGGCCAGAATCGGCCCAAACTGCGAGTGTTGTTGACAGACACATAAATGCACCCCGGTGTTCGTCAATCGTGGAAATCACTCCAGGACCCCAAAACTGAGTAATAGTCCAAGGATCGGGCCAGAATCAGCCAAACTGTGATTATTGATGACCGACACGTAAACACACCATAGGGTTAAACAACCATGGAAATCGCTTTGGGACCCCAAAACAGTGAGTAATAGTCCATGAAACGGGTCAGAATTGACAAAAGCCGCGAGTGTTGATGACCGACACCTAAACGCATCCCGGGGTTCGTCAATCGTAGAAATTACTACGGGACCCCAAAACAGTGAGTAATAGTCCAAGAAACGGGCCAGAATCGGCCAAAACTGCGAGTGTTGATGACCGACACGTAAGCGCACCTTCGGGTTCAATAACTATGGAAATCGCTTCGGGCCCAAAATTGGTGAGTAATAGTCAACCAAACGGGTCAAAATTGGCTAAACTGTGAGTGTTGACGACGGACACGTAAATGCACCCCGGGGATCGTCAATCGGGGAAATCGCTCTGGGACCCCAAAACGCTGAGTAATAGTGCATGAAACGGACCAGAATAGGCCAAAATTGTGAGTGTTGATGACCGAAACGTAAACGTACCCTGGGGTTCATCAATCGTGGAAATCACTTCGTGACCCCAAAACTGAGTAATAGTCCAAGAAACGGGCCAGAATCGGCCCAAACTGCGAGTCTTGACGACCAACATATAAGCACAACTTGGGGTTCGACAATCATGGAAATCGCTTTGGGACCCCAAAATGGTGAGTAATACTCCATGAAAGAGCCCAGAATCTGACAAACCTAGGATTATTGATGAACGATTCATAAACGTACCGCGGAGTTCATCAATCATGGAAATCTCTCAGGGACCCCAAATTAATGAGTAATAGTCCATAAAAAGGGCCAGAATCGGCCCAAACTGCGAGTCTTGACGACCAACACCATAAGCACAACTTGGGGTTCGACAACCATGGAAATAGCTTTGGGACCCCAAAATGGTGAGTAATAGTCGAAGAAACGGGCCAGAATCGGCCAAAACTACGATTTTTCATGACCA
>NW_025263706.1:0-1585 GCF_018294505.1 Triticum aestivum
AAAAGCAGGCTATGCATCAGAATAGGTGCAAACAATAACAGTAGCAAAATCTAATGCAAGCATGAGAGAATGGAATGGGCGATATCGGGATGATCAAAGGGGGGGCTTGCCTGGTTGATCTGGCAAGGAGGGGTCGTTGTCGACGACGTAGTCGGTCACCGGGGCATCAGCGGCCTCGGGGTCTACCGGAGAGAAGAGGGGGAAGAAACAGTAAATACATAGCAAACAGAGGTAACACTAAGCATGACATGACGATACGTAGCGCTAAGCGTGCTCTAACGCGGTCCTAGACGTTATAGGTGAAGGGGAAAAACAACCGGGAAGGTGTTCCCGGTTCCGGACCTGTGTCAGACAGATGACCGGAGGGGGAAAGTTCCATGTTCAGCATGCTAGGGGCATGTGACAGATGAACGGACCGCATATTCGGATTCGTTGGATTTTTCTGAGCAACTTTCATATAGAAAACATTTTCATCCGAGCTACGGTTTATTTTCTATGAATTTTTAAAGATTAAACCATTTTCTGGATTTATTTAAATTAACAGAAAGGATAAAAATGATGTCAGCATGACGTAAGCATAATGTCAGCGATCGGCTGACCAGTTGACCAGTCAACTGGGGCCCACCAGTCAGTGACTGGAGCTGCCCAGTCAGCAAAGTTGACTGAGTCAACTTAGTCAACAGGGGCCCGCGGGGCCCAGCGTCAGTGACTCAGGTGATGGGGCCCACGCATCCATGTTGGTGGCTGCGCCGGGGAGGGCTCCGGCGACCAAGGCGACGGCGGCGCCTCGCCGGAGTTGGCCGGAGCCGCGCTACAGGGGGCCTCCGGACCTACGGCTTGGACCTAAGGGCGCGGCCCGGCACCGCGCACACGATGGTGACGATGACTGGCGTCGGGGACGACCGGAGCATCGCCGGCGACGGAAAAGGCGGCGACGACCTTCGGGCGTGTGATGGCGAAGGCGAAGCAGCGTGCTACGGAACGAAAGGAAGGGCTGGGGAGGATCCCCGTGGTGCGGCGAGTCCAACGGGCTTGAGCCCGTGACCAAAAGGTCACCGGAGTCTCGCCGGTGACGAGCTCCGCGGCGCTGCGTTCGGGCGCATGTGGGGAAGCAGCTAGGGGGCGCGCCAAGTAGGCAAGGAGAGGGAGAAGGTAGGAGAGCTCACCGAGCGGCACGCCGATGGCCCTTGGTAGTTTAGGAGCGCAGGGGAAGCCGGAATTCGAGGGATCTCGCCGGCGACAAGGGCGGAAGGGGACGAGCTCGTGCGACGTCAGCGGTGCTTCCCAGCTCCACCTGGGGGCACCAGACGACGGAGTCGACCCCGGCGGAGCTTCACGACAAGACGGCGGAGCGAGGCGGTGGCTGTGGCCGCGGTGACGACGGAGAACGGCGGCGAGCGCGCTCGGGAGAGGCGGGCGAGCGAGACAGGGTGGGGGAAAGAGCAGGTGGATCAGGGAGGCGAGAGAGGGGAGTGGAGGTAGGTGGGGAGGAGGCCGAGGCGTCGAGGGGGGGAGGCAACCTTATCCTCCTCGTCGACGGCGAGGCGGTTCGGCGGCGACGCGCGGCGCGCGCCCTCGGTCGGTT
>NW_025263707.1:0-1584 GCF_018294505.1 Triticum aestivum
TTTGTCTTCAAAACTTTCCTGTTTAGAAGACTTTCATAAAAATCGCCTATTCACCCCCCTCTAGTCGATCACTAGCACTTTCAATTGGTATCAGAGCAAGGTACTCCCTTGTTCTGTGTGATTTGGTTTAACCACCTGGAGTTTTAGCTATGTCGACTGCAGGGATAATTAAAGTCTCCGCTGCGTGCCCCGTCTTCGATGGAACTGAATATCCCTACTGGAAGAATAAGATGCGCATGCATCTTGAAGCCATTGATGTCGACCTATGGTATGTCGTCAAGAACGGCGTTCCCAAGGCTGGAGAAGGTGTCACTACTGCTGATGTCAAGAAGTTCGTTCAACTGGACTCTACTGCCAAGAATATCATATGTGGTCATCTGACCAAAGGACAGTATGGCCGTGTGAGTGCGTTGGAGACTTCCAAGCTAGTCTGGGACTGGCTCTCCAAGGTCAACGAAGGCGTCTCCACCCAGAGAGATCAGAGAATCAGTGTCCTTCGCAACCTCTTCAACTGCTTCAAGAGAAATGACAATGAGAATGTCCAGCTCATGTTTGATCGACTCACTGACATCACAAATGAGCTTCAAGCCCTCGGCGCCACTGAGATCACCAAGCATGAAGTCGTCAAGACACTCCTGAGATCACTTGACAGTTCGTTTGACACCCTAGCCCTGATGATTCAGGAACGCCCTGATTTCAAGACACTCGATCCGTCTGACATACTTGAGAGGCTCAACACACATGAGTTTCAGCTTTCTGAGAAAAGAGACATCTACGGTCCCGGCTATGGGCGAACTCGTGCCTTGAAGGCAAAAGCTGTCTCCTCATCCGAAGAAGAATCTGATAGCAGTTCTGATGATCCTGAAGACATTGGAAAGGAGCTTGCTATGCTTGTGAAGAAGTTCCAAAAATTCACCAAGAAGAAAGGGTTCAGAAAGTCTTCACGATCAAGCTCAAGGAATGATGAAGCTTCTGCTCATGACTACAAGAAGAGAACATGTCACAAGTGCAAGAAGCCTGGCCACTACATCTCTGAGTGTCCATAGTGGGACAATGAGAACAACAAGAAGAAGAAGAGCAAGGAGTATGACTCTGACGACAAGAAGAAGAAGAAATACTCAAAGTCTTCTTTCAAGTCTTCCTCAAAGTCTTCATCACACAAGAAGAGCTCATCTGGCAAGGCATGTGCGTTTGTTGGCAAGGAAATGGATTCTGAGGAGTCTGCTTCTGAGGAGGCGGAGGTGGAGTCTGAGGAGGAGTCCGATTCTGGCGTTGCGAGTCTGGCTACAACATACGTTGCCAAGTCCATCTTCAACACTGAAGACAATGACTTCATCACCGACACCGATGCAAATGACAAGGACTACTCCGCTCCTTCCTACTGCTTCATGGCACGTGGTGCCAAGGTAAACACATGCACTACTCACTATCAAACATCCAGTGACGATGAATCTGATTGTGATTCCAAACCTAGCTACAAAACACTTGCTAAAATTGCAACTGAACAACAGAAAGCTATGGAACACATTCAAAAACTGTTAGACAAAAGCGATGATCTGTTAGACGCTGAAATGACTCGATCTC
>NW_025263708.1:0-1584 GCF_018294505.1 Triticum aestivum
GCATAGCCCCTCAGCCAGCCCCCTAGCGCCCCGTAACCTCGCTCCGCCCAAACCCGAGCTCCGGCAGCCGCTGCGGCCCCCACTCCGGCGAGCTCCGGCCACCCCCGCACCTCCCGATGGCCCCCCTAGATGCGCACGGGCACGGGCTACCCTCTGGTGCCCTTGGCTTGGCCCAAAACCCCTCGCAGCGCCACTCCGGCGAGCTCCCGCCGCAGTTTTGGTCGTCGCCGGCCGAACTCCGGCGAAGTCGACGTGGCTTAGTTAATTAGTCACTAACCCCCCCACCTACTGACGCTGACAAGTGGGCCCTAGGGCTTAGTCAAAGCTAACCAGCCCGGGTCAACGCGGGATTAGTCCCTGTGTCACTGACGTGTGGACCCCACACGTCAGGTTTGACCTGGGGCGCTCGGTTGACCCTGCTGACGTCACTATTACATCATGCTGACGCAGTATTTGTTCTGGAATTTAAATAAATCCTAAATGATTTATAAATTCCAGAAAATGCCTAAAACTTCAATAAATCATAGAAAATTAACCGTAACTCCAAATTAAATAATTTATATATGAAAAATTATCAGAAAAATTCAAGGAATCCATCTGTACCATTTTCATGCATGTTAGAACAACTTATAGATGCTGTTTAGCACAAATCAATTAAAGGGCATTTAAATAATCACATATGGAGTTTGAATTTGAATCTTGGATTCAAACCAACTTCATTTAATCTGGTTTTAGTTGCATTAGCTCAAAACACATTCATTTTGCCATGTCATGATCATGCATCATATTGTGCATTGCATTGATTGTGTTTCCTTCTGTGTTGCCGGTATTTGTCCCCTCTCGATAGACGTGATACCGATGATGTGATCGTTGACACTGATGAAGACTCAATGTTATCTTCAGAAGTGCCAGGCAAGCAAAACCCCCTTGTTCATTCCAATACAATCCCACTCTCTCGCTCCTGCTTTCTTTTACTACATTAGGGAAACATCGATTCATCTGTTACTTGCTGCGGTAGCTGAACCCTTTATCCTCTGCATGACCTGTCATTCCACAGTAATTAGATGAAACCCACTAGCATGAGTAGGAGTTGTTTGAGCCCTGTTGTGCCTACTCATTCATGTCTGTTTGTCATGCCTGCTACTGCTTAGAGTTGAGTCAGGTCTGATTCATCGGGGATGAATCAGAGGCGTGTGAACCTGTCCTACTGTGTGTGAGCTAAGTGTGTGAACACGATTTGGTAAAGGTAGCGGTGAGAGGCCATGTAGGAGTACATGGTGGGTTGTCTCATTGCAGCCGTCCTCAGGAACTGAGTTCTGTGTTTGTGATCCATGATTCAGCTACTACCACGCATTGGGCCCGAAACCAATGGACCCTCTCGGCTTCTTGATCACCCTTGTCCTCTGTCCAGGAGTTGCAAGTAGTTTCTGGTGTTTGTAGTATGCTGGAGGCCGTGGGCAGCGCTGACCGTAGGGGTGGGCTGTGATGCGGTAGGCACGTGGCACGGTGTACCGGGCGCCCGTTTGGTGTCTCGGGAACCCTGTTCACATCGTTTGGGGCTGTGAGCGAAACTCCGGCCGGATC
>NW_025263709.1:0-1584 GCF_018294505.1 Triticum aestivum
GCTTGTATTAAGGGGGCTAGGTCTGCTTCCGGCCGCGTACGCAACGTGCAGGTGTGCAATGGGCGATGGGCCCAGACCCCTGCGCGCATAGGATTTAGACCGGCGTGCTGACCTCTCTGTTGAGCCTAGGTGGGGCTGCGACGTGTTGATCTTCCGAGGCCGGGCATGACCCAGGAAAGTGTGTCCGGCCAAATGGGATCGAGCGTGTTGGGAAATGTGGTGCACCCCTGCAGGGAAGTTTATCTATTCGAATAGCCGTGATCTTCGGTAAGAGGACGACTTGGAGTTGTACTTGACCTTATGACAACTAGAACCGGATACTTAATAAAACACACCCTTCCAAGTGCCAGATAAAACCCGGTAATCGCTATCTAACAGGGCAACGAGGAGAGGATCGCCGGGTAGGATTATGCTATGCGATGCTACTTGGTGTTACCATCTACTCTCTTCTACATGCTGCAAGATGGAGGTTGCGAGAAGCGTAGTCTTCGACAGGACTAGCTATCCCCCTCTTATTCTGGCATTCTGCAGTTCAGTCCACCGATATTGCCTCTTTACACAGATACCCATGCATATGTAGTGTAGATCCTTGCTTGCGAGTACTTTGGATGAGTACTCAGGATTGCCTTTCTCCCTCTTTTCCCCCTTTCCATTCTACCTGGTTGTCGCAACCAGATGCTGGAGCCCAGGAGCCAGACGCCACCGTCGACGACGACTCCTACTACACCGGAGGTGCCTACTACTACGTGCAGGCCGCTGACGTCGACTAGGAGTAGTTTAGGAGGATCCCAGGCAGGAGGCCTGCGCCTCTTCCGATCTGTATCCCAGTTTGTGCTAGCCTTCTTAAGGAAAACTTGTTTACTAATGTCTGTACTCAGATATTGTTGCTTCCACTGACTCGTCTATGATCGAGCACTTGTATTCGAGCCCTCGAGGCCCCTGGCTTGTATTATGATGCTTGTATGACTTATTTTACTTTTAGAGTTGTGTTGTGATATCTTCCCGTGAGTCCCTGATCTTGATTGTACAGCTTTGCGTGTATGATTAGTGTACGATTGAATCGGGGACTTCACAAGTTGGTATCAGAGCCGACTGCCTGTAGGAATCCCCCTTCCACACTCCTTGGCCGAAGTCGAGTCTAGACATTGCAAAACTTTTACTAACATGGTTGTGTGTCTTACGGGCCCACGTCGCCATTTGGGTGGTATTAGGATCTTTTATTCCTCGTCTATACTCTGGGACTCTTATCTCTCTTCTATTCGGGTTAAATGATTTTCTAAAATCTAACTTTAGGTTCTCGAAAACACTTTCTCTGAAGAGCCCCTTCAGTCCAGATGATCGCCGGCTGCACCAGAAGATTTTGATGTTACTCTCCGATACTCTTTT
The DNA here is from genome assembly GCF_018294505.1 of Triticum aestivum. Taxonomy (NCBI): domain Eukaryota; kingdom Viridiplantae; phylum Streptophyta; class Magnoliopsida; order Poales; family Poaceae; genus Triticum; species Triticum aestivum. The sequence continues at coordinate 1,387 of NW_025263709.1, forward strand.
GAGACTTTGTGCCCGTTGCTTTTGCAGTTCCCTACCACCGAAATATCCCTATGGATAAATACTTACACTTGCCGTTCTTACTTTTATTCCCAGTTGACCTTGTTATTACAAGATACCTTGAAATCCTTTCTATTGTTCCGAGAATATTTTGTGCCTACTGCCTTGCAGTTTCTTGCCACATGAATACCCCCCTATGGA
>NW_025263710.1:0-1584 GCF_018294505.1 Triticum aestivum
GGAATACCGTGCGTGAGGCCGCAAAGTGATATGAAGTGTTACATGCTAGATCTATGTGGCATCGAGTCGGGGTCCTGACAGCGTTGGTATCAGAGCTTGACTGCCTGTAGGATTACCAAGCCAAACTGGTCGAAGTTGAGTCTAGAAATTCTTTAGTTATATAAGGGAATTGATTGTGGGATGGAACGTAAGGCTCTTTTTACTCCTTATACCTTATGCCTTCTGATCTGAGTCATCTTATCTTTTCTACGGGGATTAAGAACTAGGCTATCTCTTCTTTCTATCAGGATCACGTGTTACTAATCCGTAGACTTATAGATTGTTGGACTTAAGCCTCGTTTCAGTTCCTACTACTTCTGTATGTTAATTATTGATCTCGAGACCTTGATATTGTGCTTCTGAGTGGTTATGCCACCATTTTTGTGAATGTCTCAAATCTTTTCTGAGCATTTACAGCCGTTATGCTGTCCGAGTCATCCCAGGTTTCCAAACAGTCTGATGCATTTGCAAATCCCTTCTTCCCGTTCCCGATGCCTTTGGGCCAGATTAATCACACAAATTAGTGAGTTGAGGTACTTCTTTGTCCCGACATATATGTTGGAATAATTATTATGACCCTAGGTGTTTTAGGGAGTCACCTAGTAACCTAGCAATGTTTTGTGATCCCAGTGTGATGATTCTGGCTTTTATTCTCGAAAGCATCCCGTGATGCCATTTAGTTAGTAGGTATTCTATTCCTGGGTTCTGAACCCGAGATTCACTCTACCTACTTCATGTTGATAGTAATTTCTAGTGCCTTTAGGATATTAGTAACCTTTGCGATAGTCCTTGAAGTCCGTGGTATCTTCTTCTTCCAAATACCATGAACTACTTATGGCAGATGTTTATTGGATCAAAAAAAATCACAATTAGAGTACTCTTGAGGAGTTCTCCATTCATAAATCGTGACTCTGCCAGTTCTACCTTTCTGCATGGGTTATCCGGAAGAAATATGTTGAACTTGGTTCGACATACTAATCTATGCATCCACAACTCAGAAAACCGTATGTTCCTTGAGTTGTCCCTCTTTAGTTGTCTTCTGACCCTCGTCTATCAATTGATAGTCAAGAGTATGCGTGCGTTCGTTTATCGATGCCTATTACTCTTGTGGTTCGCCAAGCCATTCTATCACAGAATGACTAGGAGAAACAAACTCCAGTACCTCTTCCATATCCGGGATTGGTTCAAAGAAGTTGTGCTCCGCAGATCAAATTGCTAATCCAGCTTTTGGTTCTGTTCTACCTTGGAGTATTACCTTATTCTATATCGAGATTGTTATAGGAATTGCACACCATCCTATGAACTCTTGGTACAGTGATACTTCTCACCATCATTAGTCATTCCTCGGCCCTCGTGTTGATGCAACCGGAATACCGACAAATGAGTTGTGATGTGTGAGATCAATACTCCCAGCAACCTTGTTGCTTGGTAGTTAAAGGATAATAATTTCATTCTTAGTATGTTGGTTTTTGAATCATCCTTCTAAGACTGATCGTGCTACCTAGTCCTTATTTCGGTGCACCCTTCGATTGATGAATTAGGATC
>NW_025263711.1:0-1584 GCF_018294505.1 Triticum aestivum
TTTCCCATAGGTTTCTGAATAGTGGAATCTGCAAGGTGCAAATTTAGAGAACAATCATCAAATTCACGGAAACCTAGCAAATCACACAAAGTTTTTGGAATCGTGGAAACACTAGCACCCAAATTACACAAAGCGTAGCATTCATGATCTTTAATTTTAATTTTAATAGTAGGTTCCCATTCATCATAAAGTTTTCTAGGGATAGAAACTTCCAACTCAAGTTTTTCTTCATAAGATTGCATCAAAGCATCAACAATATGTTTAGTAAAAGCTTTAGTTTGACTGTAAGCATGAGGAGAATTTAGCACGGATTGCAACAAGGAAATACAATCTATCGAAGAGCAATTATCATAATTAAATTCCTTGAAATCCAAGATGGTGGGTTCATTGCTATATAAAGTTTTGACCTCTTCAATCCCACTTTTACCAACTTTTGCATCAAGATCTAAAAACTCCGAATCATTGGGACGCCTTCTAACTAAAGTTAACTCAGCTCTAGTCTCATCATTATCAAGATTATTATTGCAAAACAAAGATTTAATAGGGGACACATCAATCACTTTTAGATCTTCATCTTTATTATCATGAAAACTAGAAGAACACGCTTTTACAAAAAAATCTCTTGTATGAAAACTAATTTCAGATGAATCTTCTTGCTCAAAGGATCATACGATCTCAAAACAATAATGGGCTCTGCATTGCTCTTGTCAGTACCTCTCTCCCTTTTGCCTTGCAACGCTGTACTTAATTAATTGCTATTTGATTATGTATCATCAGTCTGCACCTGAGCTTCATTATCCTCTGTTTCTTCCAATATTATTTGATCTATATTTACTCTTTGCAAAATGTAGAATAATGGCAACGCTTATAAAGAATTTTCTTTGGGGAATTTATTGAGTTATCCTTCCATCAACATGGAGAAGGGCTTTGTCCAGCCTGTGTTAACATGTAATGTAAGTTCATCCTTCTCAAGCCTTCAAACTTTGTTCTAGTATAGATTTGGATAGGCATCATTTCCTCCACTGTTGTTTGCTTTGCTGTCTACATCTGATTGGATGTTTGCAACAACTACCAGTTTCAAATTGTAGTTGTAAAACATGTTCCTTATGCAGAACAGATCCATTTATTTGCTTATATGATTGTGAAACCTGTTACGTGTCTCCTTGTTTCTCTTTCAGACTCATATCTCTTACGCCAGGCAGAACTTTAGGGAAGATAGTGAGCCAAACCATCTTGAGGACAGCGAGATGACCTCAAGGTCCTGTCTTGATGAAGACAGTGAGTTGAAGCTACTCACCAGCAGGTGTGAGACAACCTCTGTGCAGTCGCTGCCTCAATCAGATCGACTTTTTCAGTCTCGACTTAAAGTGGAAAGGCTTGCTTCAGCTCAGCTCCGACTTGAAGTCAAAGATGCAATGAAGATGTCAGAGGACTGCCTTGCGCACCATCATGCCTTAAATCTAGTGTTGATGCATCTATCGTTGACACAATTGAGGTATACTCAGCTTCTTCAGCTGTTTGGGGGGGGCCTGACCTGGCCAGGCCTAGTGCCTTCTGAAGTGCTCTCAGTTTTGTATATTCTTT
>NW_025263712.1:0-1584 GCF_018294505.1 Triticum aestivum
CCTAATCCAATTCCACTAGCATCACATTCAAGCTCAAAAGTCTTATTAAAATCAGGAAGTTGGAGTAAAGGAGCATGTGTCAACTTATCTTTCAATACCGTGAAGGCTTCTTCCTGTGCGGTACCCCAAAGAAAAGGCACATCTTTCTTTGTAAGCTCATTGAGAGGTGCAGCAATGGTGCTGAAATCTCTCACAAAACGCCTATAGAATCCAGCGAGACCAAGAAAACTCCTCACTTGTGTGACCGTTTTGGGCTGCGGCCAACTCTCAATAGCTTCAATCTTGGCTTTATCAACTTCAATTCCCTGTGGAGTAACAACATAGCCAAGAAAAGATACTCGGTCGGTGCAAAAGGTGCACTTCCCAAGGTTACCAAACAAACGTGCATCACGTAGAGCAATAAAAACAGCACGTAAATGTTCCAAATGTTCTTCCAAAGATCTGCTATAAATCAATATGTCATCAAAGTAAACTACGACAAATCGTCCAATGAAAGCACGTAAAACTTCGTTCATTAATCTCATGAAAGTACTAGGTGCATTAGTTAACCCAAAAGGCATGACTAACCACTCATATAATCCAAACTTAGTTTTAAATGCTGTTTTCCATTCATCTCCCAATTTCATACGAATTTGATGGTAGCCACTACGCAAATCAACTTTGGAGAATATTGTAGAGCCACTCAATTCATCAAGCATATCATCTAGCCTAGGAATAGGATGACGATAACGAATAGTAATATTATTAATGCCTCTACAATCAACACACATACGTGATGTACCATCCTTTTTCGGCATTAGAATAATAGGAACAGCATAAGGACTAAGGGATTCGCGTATATAACCTTTGTCGAGAAGCTCTTGTACTTGACGCATAATCTCCTTCGTCTCCTCTGGATTGGTACGTTATGGTGCACGGTTTGGCAGTGAAGCACCGGGAATTAAGTCAATCTGATGCTCAATCCCTCGAATAGGCGGTAATCCCGGTGGCACGTCTTGTGGAAAGACGTCAGCGAACTCCTGCAAAATGTTAGTGACAGCAGGAGGCAAAGAGGAAGGCACGTCCTCGAATGAAAATAATGCCTCTTTGCACACAAAAGCATAGCAAACAGATTTGCTGAAATCTAGCTCATCAATATCAGATTTGGTGGCAAATAAACATGCACGTTTCAATTTAATTTCAGAAGCAACACTAGATGGTTTATTATTAGGCTTCATTTGTTGCTCAAATTCTTTTGCCACAATCTGATTTTCACTCTTATTCTTCTCCTGTTGTGCTTTATTAGCTCTATTAATACCATCTTTCAAAATGGAATCAGGAGTCATAGGAAGCAAAGTAATATTTTTATCCTTATGAACAAGAGTATAGTGATTGTTTCTACCATGGTGTACAGAATTTTTATCAAATTGCCATGGTCTACCAAGTAATAAGGAACATGCTTGCATAGGTACCACATCACAATCAACATAATCAGCATATGTAGAGATACTAAAATGCACACGAACAGTACGTGTTACCTTAACCTTGCCGCTGTTGTTGAACCATTGGATGTAGTAAGGATGTGGATGTGGTCTTGTGGTGAGA
>NW_025263713.1:0-1584 GCF_018294505.1 Triticum aestivum
GCGTCCTGCGCGTCGTATCCTCCATGGAGGCGCCGTCTTGGGAGGAACTGCTTTTCGGGGAGAGATGTTGTGGATGGTGGGCTCCGAGTAGCTCCAGCAGTGGTGATGGTGTGGAGGTTGCCAGGTGGTGCGGCGTTGTATCTACCGCGTCATTGACGACGAGTGGTGGCGGCATGGTGCAGCTGCATATCGACGACGGATGTGACTAGATGGACGAGCGCAGGGTGGTCGAGCTGTCTGGCGCCATGATGGCGTCGACGGCATGCCTGGCAAGGTCTGTGCGTCAGTACCTGCTCTGGAGATGGATCGGTGGAAGAAGGCGGCGGCAGCCTCGGTGAGTGTGCCGGACCGGCGTGTGACCCAGTCCCGGTATGTGGCTAGGATGGGGCATCCGGCATTAGATGTTACGATTTAGTGTGATGTCTGTTTGGTATTAGGCTCGGACATTCGGCACCACTGCATCAAGAGGGTAGGAGTAGCGACAAATGTTACCTAGATGGTGGCTTCAGGCTTACTGATGTACTACTTTGTAAGGTCTTTTGTGCTTAATAATTAATAAAATGGCCGTATGCATCGTCCAGATGCAGAGGCCGCGGGTGCATCCTCCTTTTCTAAAAAAACAATAAATCATAACTTCCAACACTTGAAACACTGAATGACGTACCTCGGGTGGAGCATGGGTAGATGTAGTTGCAGCGAAGTCGGCAAAACGCAACAGGGAGTTGAACCCCTTTTTTTGTCAAATGTATGATGCAAATGCAACACTGTTCTTAGTCTGTTGTATCCTAAGAGCTGAACCAAAACATTTCTAGATATCTTACGGTCTGCTATTCATGCACTGTAAAAGGTTCTATATCAATAGCATGGTCATTATTTAGCCTAGCCTGCATATGTTTAGCTACGTACACTGGTGTAAACTCAGAATTCCATGCCTGGATATTTTGGAGAGGAAAAGGTACAGCTTAGTTTTAGTTATTTGGCAGCGGTTCAGTGAGCAAAGAAAAGAGGTAGTAGGTCTTATTTGACTTGTTGATTTCTTGAACTCTTTCATGGTTCTGAACTGCTTCATCATCTATTCACGCCCAAAACTTGGCACATACACGAGCAGCAGTAGCAAGCACAACAGCGCTCGTTATTTCGTGGACGGAGGAATTTATCTATATGGTATTTGGGCTGTTTTTTTCCATCCCCTCATTGGCATGTTAGACAGGAAGAATCCATGTGTATTGTGTGGCTGTGGTAGCTGCCGGCCGTTCGCCACAGATGCCTTGCTCCCAGCCGCCTAGCCCCATCGCCTATGCCCCCGCATCAGGGTCGAGGCAACCACTGGAAGCAACAAGCACTTCTCCTGGTTGTGAATTAGCTAGCTTCTCCATGTCTTACAGCGCTGCAGCATCAGTTATCGATGTAGAGGTCCAATTCCGGCTTCTTGCAAGGCATGTGCAGGGTGTGTCCATCGTTCCTCGGTTGCGTCAGCCACATGAGCGGCAGTTTCGGCGTCCACACATCAGACGGCAACATGGAGAGTTCCAGAATCTGTATGCTGTCCTTGGCCCTCTGCGACTCCCCGGATGCGGAAGTGGC
>NW_025263714.1:0-1584 GCF_018294505.1 Triticum aestivum
TATTTATTCACCAATATAGTAATCACCGTGCTCATCTACTAGACCTAAAATATCATAATCCACCAAAAAAATAACTATCATCTTAAGCACAATCACCTAACTAAATCCAATTAAAATCTCATAATCCACCGTGTAATTCGGTTCAGTATCACAACTACCTAACTAAATACAAATTGTTCAAGATCACATAAACCATCAAATATCTTTAACTATCTCCTCCAGATCACAATCAACTAAACTCATTGAAAAATCTCGTAATTCACTATGAAATTTGTTCAAGATCACAATCGCCTAACTAATTCCAAATTGCTCCATGTTTACTAAAAAAGACGCTACTTCCTTGAGATTGAGATTTTTTATACCTCTAATGGCTTCTTTATTTCCTAAGAGAAGTATATCCAGGACCTTCTTGCTCGTGTTGCTCTTACTGATGAGCACACAATCACCAAACTAAATCCAAATTGTTCAATATTAATTAATACATCGAACATCTTTGACTATATCCTCAAGATCACAATCAACTAACTAATCCATCAAAAATCTCATAATCCATCACAAAATTTGGTTCAAGATCACGATTGCCTAAACAGATTCAATTTTTCCAAGTTTATTAAAACTTATTTATCCATCAATAAAATAACCAACATGCTCACCTACTAGACCTAAATTCACATAGTCTATCGAACATCTTTTACTAGCTCGTCAAGATCCCAATCACCTAACTAAATCCAACCAAAACCTCATAATCCACCGTATAAATTGCTGAAAAGATCACAATCACCTAACTAAATCCAAATTGTTCCAAACTAAATTAAATATCTATTTATTCACCAATATAGTAATCACCGTGCTCATCTACTAGACCTAAAATATCATAATCCACCAAAAAAATAACTATCATCTTAAGCACAATCACCTAACTAAATCCAATTAAAATCTCATAATCCACCGTGTAATTCGGTTCAGTATCACAACTACCTAACTAAATACAAATTGTTCAAGATCACATAAACCATCAAATATCTTTAACTATCTCCTCCAGATCACAATCAACTAAACTCATTGAAAAATCTCGTAATTCACTATGAAATTTGTTCAAGATCACAATCGCCTAACTAATTCCAAATTGCTCCATGTTTACTAAAAAAGACGCTACTTCCTTGAGATTGAGATTTTTTATACCTCTAATGGCTTCTTTATTTCCTAAGAGAAGTATATCCAGGACCTTCTTGCTCGTGTTGCTCTTACTGATGAGCACACAATCACCAAACTAAATCCAAATTGTTCAATATTAATTAATACATCGAACATCTTTGACTATATCCTCAAGATCACAATCAACTAACTAATCCATCAAAAATCTCATAATCCATCACAAAATTTGGTTCAAGATCACGATTGCCTAAACAGATTCAATTTTTCCAAGTTTATTAAAACTTATTTATCCATCAATAAAATAACCAACATGCTCACCTACTAGACCTAAATTCACATAGTCTATCGAACATCTTTTACTAGCTCGTCAAGATCCCAATCACCTAACTAAATCCAACCAAAACCTCATAATCCACCGTATAAATTGCT
>NW_025263715.1:0-1584 GCF_018294505.1 Triticum aestivum
CTGATCCCTTTGGGGGCGCAATGCGACCGGGGCACCCCCCAGCGCCGGACCCTCTGACGAAGATTTCTACCCCCGCTTTGAGGCCATCGCCTCCGGGTCTTCAGAGGCGGTGCTCTTCTTTCCCTGGTCAGAGGAATTCTCGATTCCTCCTTTCCTGACGGCCTCCTTCGCGGAGGCGGTAGCTTCTTTGTTCCCCTCTTCGCCTTCTTCCAAAGACGCAACCTCCAGCATCCTGGTTAACACGGGATCCGGCGTGGTCTCAGGGAGGGGGGCCGGACACTTGATAAGCTTTGCTTTCGCTATCCACTCCTATTTAAAGGATAGCTCTTTGAAGGGCAATTTTATGATAAATATACGGATCCGAAGAACAATTTGTACATCTCCTTGGGCGTCGCGCCCATAAAATGTTGGAGGGCTCGCGGTCCTTCCGGATTAAACTCCCACAGGCGGAGGGGGCGACGTTTGCAGGGTAGGATGCGGCGAATCAACATAACCCGCGTCACTATGACCAGATTGATATCTCTTTCTAGGAGATCTCAAATGTGACCCCGCAACAAGGGCACGTCCTTGGACGCCCCCCAGTTAAGCCCTTTATTGACCCATGATGCTAGCTGTGGTGGGGGACCCAAGCGAAAGGCAGGTGGCGCCACCCATTTGGTGCCCCTGGGAGCTGTGATATAAAACCACTCTTGTTGCCATGAGCCGAACTCCTCTTGAAAAGTGCCCTCGGGCCATGGAGCGTCGGCAATCTTGCTTATAACAGCACCTTCGCACTTCGCGTGCTGCCCCTCGATCATCTTCGGCTCTACTTTGAAGGTTTTGAGCCACAATCCGAAGTGAGGGGTAATATGGAGGAAGGCCTCACACACGACAATGAACAATGAGATATGGAGGATGGACTCCGGAGCTAAGTCGTGAAATTCCAGCCCGTAGTAAAACATGAGCCCCCTCACGAAGGGGTCAATCGGGAAGCCTAGCCCCCGAAGGAAGTGAGACGCGAACACCACGCTCTCACCGGGCTTGGGAGTGGGAGTGACCTGCCCTTGAGCAGGCAGCCTATGCAAGATTTCGCCGGTTAGATACCTGGTGTCTCTTAACTTTAACACGTCTTCTTCCGTAACAGAGGAAGGCATCCACCGGCCTTGAAGGTCGGAGCCGGACATCATCGAAGGTCCGAGGCACCTGAATCTGGAGCTTTGGGTGTTGGAACTCAATGCGAGAGGCGGATTTGATTGGGATTGAAAGAAAGGAGTCGAGCCTTGGTCTCTTTATAAAGAGGTTGAATACCAAGAGCCCTCCCCGTGACCGTTTGGGACTCACTTTCGATTAAAGAGACATACCAATGGCACGGTTGGGTTACCCACGCCCGTATTGATGAGAATCCCGGAATAAGGGGACACGATCTCTGCTTTGACAAGACGTGCCAAGGAAACCGCCTCGCTAAACGCGCTGAGGTGGGACAGTAAAACGATTCGAATAAAGGCTTGGCCGTAGCATGATGTCACGGTACGGGATACGTCAGCAGATTATATTTGTACAAATATTATTCTCTCTACGGTGGTATGTGGAACTTATTTTGCAGAG
>NW_025263716.1:0-1584 GCF_018294505.1 Triticum aestivum
CCGGGCCACCGCCGCCTGCGTCGCCGGCGCCCCACCGCCGCCGCGCTCCGGTCGCCGCCCCCCGACCGGCTGCCGCCTCCTCGCCGCGTCTCCGGCCAGATCCGGCCGCGGGAGTGCCGGATCCGGTGACCCCGACCTCCCCGGCCTCTTCCCCGAGCTCCGGCGAGCTCCTGGGCCTCTCCGGCGCAACTCCGGCGAGCAGCTACAGTGTTTCCGGCGAACTCCGTAAACCGCGCCAGATCTGAGATCTAATCCTCTAGGTTGACTTTTCATCCCCGTAACCCTAATTTTTATGCGATGTTTGACTGCTCGTATCCCCGCAACCGTAGATCCGTTTTAGGCGTATGATATATCAAAATCTTCGCCTCGACATGTGCATCATTTCATTCCATTGCATCATTTGCATTTGAGGTCATCTTGATACCCAAAATGCTGTTAGAAGGAGGCTTCGTGAGTTAAATTGCAGAACCGTTAGTTCATCATGCACTTTTGTCATTTTTGCTATGTTTAATCCGTGCATGATATGCCTGTGCCCCTTTCGGATGTATTGTGAAGCATTTTGTCTTCTTTCCAGAGGTGCCACCCATGCATTTTTAGGATGTGTGTGTTGTCTTGTGCAAGCTTGCGAAGAGAGGTACCTGAGATTGCAGATTTCAGGGACTTAGTGATTTTCGCTGTCTGGGATATTTTAGTTCATGATGCTATATGTCCAGCTTGTTTCCTAGCGATCCGTGCCTCTTTTGAGGATGATCAGTAAGGGAGTTTTGATATTTATGTCATGCTCTATCCATCCATGTCTTTGTTGGCATTTGTGGAGTGCTCTAGGTTGACTCAATCGAGCTCAACTTTTGCTTCGTTGTTAATCCGGGCAGATCGTCAACTTGTTTGCGATTTAGCCGATGCTACCGTTAGTGTTCCATGCATGCTATGCCTTCGTTCTTGCCATGTGTAGCTAGCACTTTCTGCCTTCTTGCTGGTTATATGCTTTCCTTGCCATGACTTGCACCGTAGAGAGTGCATCGAGCTCGTTTACATGCCTTCGTGAGTTAAATTTCAGCATGTCTCAGTTTTCACTAAGTCTGAAAACTGATTGTGTTCGAGCGATGTTCGTGAGCTCGGTAGAGTATTTTGTGAACCCTTTTGGCCCCAGGTCACTTTGGGTGTTTTATTAAGCTTGATGAGTAGCTTCATGCCATGTTCTTACTTGTCATGTTCAGGTTTTCTATCATGTTGTTTTGCTGCTCCGAAGAGAGCTTCGTGATCTGAAATTTCAGACTAGTGTTGATTTCACTAAGTCTGAAATCTGTTTTGCATTTGCGTTTTAGCCATGCTTGTTTGAACCTCTTAATTGATGAATTTGCCTATGGCTCAGTGCTAGTGTTTTGTCAACCATCTTGTGTACATCACTTCCATGTATTTTGTTTTCATGTTTGGTGGCTGTAGCATGTTCTTTTCGTTGCATTTAGATGCCTACTTGCTGTAAATCGCAGACCGGTGTCATATCTTAAAACGCTTGCCATTTCTAAACCGTAGCTCCGATTCCTATGATCTTTATATCGTTTTCAAGCGATTTCATCCCCTCTA
>NW_025263717.1:0-1584 GCF_018294505.1 Triticum aestivum
ATGACCGATAGGTAAATGCACCCCGAGTTTCATCAATCGTGGAAATCGCTCCAAGACCTCAAAATGGTGAGTAATAGTCCATGAAGTGCACCAAAATCGGCCAAAACTGCAAGTGTTGATGACCTACACGTAAACGCACCTCGGGGATCATTAATCGTGGAAATCGCTCCAGGACCTCAAAAAGGTGAGCAATAGCCCATGAGACGGGACGAATCAGCCAAAACGGCGAGTGTCGATGACCTGCACGTAAGCACGTAATAGGACCTTGTAGTTCAACAAGCAAGGAAATCGCACAGGGACACCAAAATGGTGAGTAATAGCCCATGAAACGGGCCAGAATCGGGCAAAACGGAGAGTGTTGATGAATGACACGTAAGCGCTTCTTGCGGTTCAGCAACCATTAAAATCGCTTCGGGACCCCAAAATGGTGATTAATAGTCCACGAAACGGGCCAGAATCAGCGAAAATTGTGAGTGTAAATGACCTACACGTAAGCACACATTAGGGTTCAGTAACCATAAAATCGCTCCGAAACCCCAAATCAATGAGTAATAGCCCATGAAACGGGCCAGAATCGGCCAAAATGGCGATTGTTGATGAACGACACGTAAGCACACCTTGGGCTTCGGCAACCATAAAAATCGCTCTGGGACCCCAAATTGGTGAGTAGTAGTCCACGAAACGGGCCAGAATCGGCCAAAACAGCGAGTGTTAATGACCTGCACGTAAGCGCACCTCGGGGTTCAGTAACCATGGAATTTGCTCCTTACCCCAAAGCGGTGAGTAATAGTCTATGAAACGGGTCAGAATCATCAAAGAGGTGAGTGCTCATGAACGATACATAAGCCCACCTTGGGGTTCAGCAACCATAAAAGTCGCTCTGGGATCCCAAAACGCTGAGTAATAGTCCACGAAATGGGCCAGAATCGGCCAAAATGGCGAGTGTTAATTTCATGCACGTAACCGCACCTTGGGGTCCATAAACCAAGAAAATCGCTTCGGGACCCCAAAACGGTCAGTAATAGTCCACGAAACGGGCCAGAATCGGCCAAACCTGCGAGTGTTGAGGACCGATAGGTAAATGCACCCCGAGGTTCATCAATCGTGGAAATCGCTCCAAGACCTCAAAATGGTGAGTAATAATCCACGAAATGCGCCAAAATCGGCCAAAACTGCAAGTGTTGATGACCTACACGTAAACGCACCTCGGGGATCATTAATCGTGGAAATCGCTCCAGGACCACAAAAAGGTGAGCAATAGCCCATGAGACGGGACGAATTAGCCAAAACGGCGAGTGTCGATGACCTGCACGTAAGCACGTAATAGGACCTTGTAGTTCAACAAGCAAGGAAATCGCACAGGGACACCAAAATGGTGAGTAACAGCCCATGAAACGGGACAGAATCGGGCAAAACGGAGAGTGTTGATGAATGACACGTAAGCGCTTCTTGGGGTTTAGCAACCATTAAAATCGCTTCGGGACCCCAAAATGGTGATTAATAGTCCACGAAACGGGCCAGAATCAGCGAAAATTGTGAGTGTAAATGACCTACACGTAAGCACACATTCGGGTTCAGTAACCA
>NW_025263718.1:0-1584 GCF_018294505.1 Triticum aestivum
AAGGCAATGATGGAAATAAAATGTATTTTTTGGAGCGTCAACGTCTCGATGGTGATGATATGCTCGATTCGCTACGGTAGTATCGGGGATCCTTATACATCGCTCATTGTGATATATAGCTGCGACAGGCAACCTTGCGCTATTTGGCCAACCCATATAGGTAAATCAACAGAAAATCCGGGGCTGGTTTTTTCGGGTTTCTCTGCATGGTTCTTTCACTTTTTTGCTGCGGTTTTTCGATTGGTTTTCGCTATGTTTCTTTTATTTTTCCCTTTTTCCTGCTTTTTCTGTTTAGATTCTAAAGATGTTAGAATTTTAAAAATGTTCAGATTGTTCAAAACGTTCAGATTATGAAAATGTTTCAAATTTTGAAAATTGTTCAAATTTGAAAATCGTTCAAATTTAAAAATCGTTCAGAATCTAAAATCGTTCAATTTTAGAGTTGCTCAAATTATCCAGATTTCGTAAATTTTCAGATTATGAACAATATTAATGTAGAAATTTGTTCAAATTTTAAAATTGTTCAATTTTCAATCATTCAAATTTTAAAACCGTTCTGATTTTGAAAACACTAGAAAAGAAAAGGAAAAATAGTATTCATATTTTCCAAAATGTTTCGAATTTGAAAAGCATTCAGATTATCAAATTTATTTGTAATTTAGAAACGTTCTGATTTAAAAATCAGATCTGACGTGGTCGCTCGCTGGCTCCTCGTCGCTCGTGATCGGTGGGGCAAAACCTATGTGCCGCTCAAACGTGGCCTAAACCACCACGCACGGGAGCACCTATGGTCCGCTCGCTCCATGCAGCAATACCCCAGAGCCTCCTTCATGTGCCGCTCCCTTATGGCCCAAATCATAGGTACCTCTTCTTTAGAATTATCACATATGGGAGATAAAGTATCATCGGAGAAAAAATTCTCCTCTAAAGCTGGGGAACTAAAGAGACCATTTTCATAAAAAACAGCTTCCCCAAGCTTAGACTTTTCCATAGCATTAGCAATAATGGTGTTCAAATAATTCATACTAATAACATTTCTATTAGCTTGCAAATAAAGTTCCATAGGTTTTTTAATTTTCTCTTCAAACACTTCATGTCCTAACTCAGGAAAAATACTATAAAGCTCTCTAATTTTGTTGTTGTTTTCCGTTAAGCCTAACTAGTGAAAATAAAAACAAGAAACAAAAAGATATAATTGTAGAATCTAAAGGAAATAACTTTGAACACTCACACACCAGCAACAGTACTAGAAGATAGCTTAGTAGCCAGAGGATGTGAGTTCCTTTTACCTTACCTCCCGGCAACGGCGCCAGAAAAAAGCTTGATGTCTACGTACGCTTCTATTCTTATAGACAGTGTTGGGCCTCCAAGAGTGCAGAGGTTTGTAGAACAGTAGCAAGTTTCCCTTAAGTGAATCACCCAAGGTTTATCGAACTCAAGGAGGAAGAGGTCAAAGATATCCCTCTCAAGCAACCCTGCAATTAAGATACAAGAACTCTCTTGTGTCCCCAACACACCCAATACACTTGTCAGGTGTATAGGTGCACTAGTTCGGTGAAGAGATAGTGAAATACAAGTAATATG
>NW_025263719.1:0-1584 GCF_018294505.1 Triticum aestivum
AAAGGGTTGAAAATTGATGATGTGGCTTTGAATGGTGCATTTTGAACACAGAAAAACTATGGAGTTCAAATAAGATCAATAAAATGAAATCCCTTTGTAACAGACGAGTTTCCGTGTGAAACCGTGATACTTCGAATGAGATTGTCCGTTTTGTACACGAAGTGCATCCAGTTTTTGGCGTAAGCCTCTCTACTTTCTTGCCCATGCTATGTGGGTGAAATGATGACACCATGCCAACTTTCAACCTTTTCAGAGTTCATTTGTAGTGCTTTTTTCAATTTCAGGGTCTTATAGCTCAAAAAAATCAGTAAATGCATGAAAAATAACAAATGAAGTCAGAAAGGGTTGAAAATCGATTATGTGGCTTTGAATGGTGCATTTTGAAAACAAAAAAACTGGGAGTTCAAATAAGTTCAAGAAAATGAAATCCCTTTGTAACAGACGAGTTTCCGTGTGAAACCCTGATACTTCGAATGAGATTGACCGTTTTGTACACGAAGTGCATCCAGTTTTTGCCGTAAGCCTCTCTACTTTCTTGCAGATGCTATGTGGGTGAAATGATGACACCATGCCAACTTTCAACCTTTTCAGAGTTCATTTGTAGTGCTTTTTTCAATTTCAGGGTCTTATATCTCAAAAAAATCAGTAAATTCATGAAAAATAACAAATGAAGCCAGAAAGGGTTGAAAATCGATGATGTGGCTTTGAATGGTGCATTTTGAAAACAGAAAAACTAGGAGTTCAAATAAGTTCAAGAAAATGAAATCCCTTTGTAACAGACGAGTTTCCGTGTGAAACCCTGATACTTCGAATGAGATTGTCCGTTTTGTACACGAAGTGCATCCAGTTTTAGTCGTAAGCCTCTCTACTTTCTTGCACATGCTATGTGGGTGAAATGATGACACCGTACCAACTTTCAACCTTTTCAGAGTTCATGTGTAGTGCTTTTCAATTTCAGGGTCTTATAGCTCAAAAAAATCAGTAAATGCATGAAAAATAACAAATGAAGTCAGAAAGGGTTGAAAATTGATGGTGTGGCTTTGAATGGTGCATTTTGAACACAGAAAAACTATGGAGTTCAAATAAGTTCAAGAAAATGAAATCCCTTTGTAACAGACGAGTTTCCGTATGAAACCCTGATACTTCAAATGAGATTGTCCGTTTTGTACACGAACTGCATCAAGTTTTTGCCTTAAGCCTCTCTACTTTCTTGCACATGCTATGTGGGTGAAACGATGACACCATGCCAACTTTCAACCTTTTCAGAGTTCATTTGTAGTGCTTTTCAATTTCAGGGTCTTATAGCTCAAAAAAATCAGTAAATGCATGAAAAATAACAAATGAAGTCAGAAAGGGTTGAAAATTGATGATCTGGCTTTGAATGGTGCATTTTGAACACAGAAAAACTATGGAGTTCAAATAAGTTCAAGAAAATGAAATCCCTTTGTAACAGACGAGTTTCCGTATGAAACCCTGATACTTCGAATGAGATTGTCCGTTTTGTACACGAACTGCATCCAGTTTTTGCCTTAAGCCTCTCTACTTTCTTGCACATGCTATGTGGGTGAAATGATGACACCATGC
>NW_025263720.1:0-1584 GCF_018294505.1 Triticum aestivum
CGCTTCTTCCGGCGGAGCTGCGCCCAGGGCATAAAACTCTTCGGTCTCAATGCTTTGTCGTTAGTGATTTCCATGGTAGACATTGCGTTCTGTTGCCCAATCACAATCCTTGATAGGCAATATAAACTTATTAACAAGTTTTCTAGAACATTGAAAACTGTGGTACCAATATACTTAAAAGAATATGGTGCTGGCGGTTCAGAACAAATTATAAAGATGCATGTTTGAACAAAGGGAAAGCTAGATAAAATATCGGAGAGAACGCTATATGATTCTTTTCCACCTACGGCACGGAGCAATCAGGAAAGCAATCTCCCTGTTTAGTAAGTCTGCAAATGAAATGAAAATAAATAGGACAGGCGGTACCTCTGTGAGCCCATCATACATGCGAGACCAATAACAGGTCCACCACCGCCTAAGTTAATGGTTCTTTTGAGCCTGCCGAAAGTGGAGCAATCAATTATTACAAAATTTCCAAGCTTATAGCAAAAAAGATATATAGTTTCCTCAAAAAAAATGAAGTATGCACCTACGGGTTCTCTAGTTTGGTACCAAAATCCTTGACAACATTATTTGATTGCTTATGCACAAACATCGGTTGTGATTACCTGAAATCAACGGAGCTCCACACCTGAATGATGCCATGTTCAGTTCCTGTAATAAGGACTGGAAGGTCATCTGGATGGGCAAGGAGACAACGAACTGGAGACATAGCTTCCAGCGTACAAATGCACTTCCTTTTCTGCAAGTTCCAGATCTGATTTGAAAGAAATGTAGCGTTTAGACTTTAGCAATTTATTATTATTCGGCAAAAAAAGGATCGTTCTAGCGACTCCACCTAGCATTAACGCAATGCACCTACTGTATACCTTGGCAGTGCAATCCATAGAGCCACTGACCAAATAGTGTTTATCTCCTCGTCTGATAAAATCCAGGCAGCGCACACCCTCAAAATGCCCAATCAAAGAATATTCAGGGTGCTCCGAATCAAGTCTCCAAACCTGAACATAATTAAGACTATATATATAACGTCAAAGTTTGCTTGCAAAAAGGGAGAAATCCGGCCAGACAAACCTTTATTTCGCCATCATCATGAAACCCACCCGTGAAACATTTGTCGTCCCCAGGGTTAAATGCCACTGACCCTGGGTTATTATAAGTCTGAAATTCTTGTGTCTGCTCCCAGGCCTGGTCCCAGTCTAAAACTATTAGGCCAGTATTGGACGCTGACAACACTGATGGTAAAGTTGGATGAACAGCTAGTACCGAACAGCCACTAACAGGTTTAACATGTGTAGTCTTTTCAATTTTTGTGACACACGGACAGTCATACACATGAAGGTTACCATCAGATGTCAAAGCTACAATACATTCCTTTCTTGCAATAAATTTGACGACCATTACTGCAGTGAGAGTGGTCAATTTAGTAAGTACTCAATTGCAGTGTGTATTTACATGACAATACAGCTGGGCATAATTGTCATTCATTCTACTTGACCATTTATCAACAGTACATAAATTCATCTGGTACTGTATGCCTGCAAGTTACGAGTCAAAAAATAATACCTGCATTGTCGGACACTT
>NW_025263721.1:0-1584 GCF_018294505.1 Triticum aestivum
GAGCCTATTGAATAATACTTGAGTCGTAGAGTCATGTTGTGATGCCATGTTGTGTTTGCACATATCGAGCATATTGTGTGTATGTTATTGAAATGCTTGGTATGTGTGGGATCTGACTATCTAGTTGTTTATCTTTAGTAGCCTCTCTTACCGGGAAATGTCTCCTAGTGTTTCCACCGAGCCATGGTAGCTTGCTACTGCTCCGGAACACTTAGGCTGGCCGGCATGTGTCCTTCTTCGTTCCTGTGTCTGTCCCTTCGGGGAAATGTCACGCGATGGATACCGGAGTCCTGTTAGCCCGCTACAGCCCGGTTCACCGGAGTACTGCTAGCCCAGTGCTACAGCCTGGATTCACTCGCTGATGACCGACACGTTCGATGCTGGGTCATGGATGCCTGTCCCTGTAAGTTTGTGCCACTTTGGGTTTACGACTAGCCATGTCAGCCCGGGCTCCTTATCATATGGATGCTAGCGACACTGTCTTATACGTGTGCCGAAAGGCGCAAACGGTCCCGGGTAAAGGTAAGGCGACACCCGTGGGAATACCGTGCGTGAGGCCGCAAAGTGATATGAAGTGTTACATGCTAGATCTATGTGGCATTGAGTCGGGGTCCTGACAGCGTTGGTATCAGAGCTTGACTGCCTGTAGGATTACCAAGCCAAACTGGTCGAAGTTGAGTCTAGAAATTCTTTAGCTATATAAGGGAATTGATTGTGGGATGGAACGTAAGGCTCTTTTTACTCCTTATACCTTATGCCCTTCTGATCTGAGTCATCATCTTATTTTTCCTACGAGGGTTAAGAACTAGGCTATCTCTTCTTTCTATTAGGATCACGTGTTACTTATCCGTAGACTTATAGATTGTTGGATTTAAGCCTCTGTGCAGTTCCTACTACTTCTGTATGTTAACTGTTGATCTCGAGACCTTGATATTGTGCTTCTGAGTGGTTATGCCACCATTTATATGAATTTCTCAAATCTTTTCCGAGCATTTACAGCCGTTATGCTGTCCGAGTCATCCCAGGTTTCTAAATAGTCGGATGCATTTGCAAATCCCTTCCTCCTGTTTCCGATGTGCCTTTGGTCAGATTAATCACACAAATCAGTGAGTTGAGGTACTTTATTGCCTTGACATATATGTTGGAGCTAGTATTATGACCCTAGGTGTCTTAGGGGATCATCTAGTAATTTAGCCATGATTTGTGTTCCCAGTGTGATGATTCTGGCCATCATTCTCGAAAGCATCCCGTGATGCTACTTAGTAGTAGGTATTCTATTCCTGGGTTTTGAACCCGAGATTCACTCTACTTACTTCATGTTGATAGTGTTTGCTAGTTCCTTTAGGATATTAGTAACCTTTGCGATAGTCCTTGAAGTCCGTGGTATCTTCTTCTTCCAAATACCATGATCTACTTATGGCAGAAGTTCCTCGTTGAACTGAAATATCACAACAGGATTATTCTTGATGAGTTCTCCATTATATATTGTGGCTCTGCCAGTTCAACCTTCCTGCATAGTTTATCCGGAAGAAACATGTTGAGCTCTGCTCGACATACTAATCTATGCATCCACAACTCAGAAAA
>NW_025263722.1:0-1584 GCF_018294505.1 Triticum aestivum
GTACTGTGGGTCTACCTGTACCCCGCCTCCTGACAGATTGACCCATTTGCACTTAAACAAAGGGACCTTAAAATCATGTCCGTAGTCAAGTTGCCATATGTCCATTATGTAACCATAATATGTGTCCTTTCCCCTCTCGGTTGCTGCATCAAAGCGGACACCGCTGTTTTGGTTGGTGCTCTTTTGATCTTGGGCGATCGTGTAAAATGTATTCCCATTTATCTCGTATCCTTTGTAAGTCAATACAGTCGAAGATGGTCCCCTGGACAACGAGTACAACTCATCACAAACAGTGGTGTCACCTCTGAGACGTGTTTCCAACCAACTGCTGAAAGTCCTGATGTGTTCACATGTAATCCAGTCATCACACTGCTCCGGGTGTTTGGAGCGCAGACTGTTCTTGTGTTCATCGACATACGGGGTCACCAAGGTAGAGTTCTGTAGAACTGTGTAGTGTGCTTCAGACCAAGAATATCCGTCCCTGCATATTATTGAGTTCCCCCCTCCAAGCGTGCCTTTTCCAGTCAGTCTCCCCTCATACCACGATTTAGGGAGACCTATCTTCTCAAGGCCAGGAATGAAGTCAACACAAAACTCAATGACATCCTCTGTTTGATGGCCCATGGAGATGCTTCCTTCTGGCCTAGCGCGGTTACGGACATATTTCTTTAGGACTCCCATGAACCTCTCAAAGGGGAACATATTGTGTAGAAATACGGGCCCCAGAATGACAATCTCGTCGACTAGATGAACTAGGACGTGCGTCATGATATTGAAGAAGGATGGTGGGAACACCAGCTCCAAAATGACAAGACATTGAGCCACATCACTCCTTAGCCTTGGTATGATTTCTGGATCGATCACCTTCTGAGAGATTGCATTGAGGAATGCACATAGCTTCACAATGGCTAATCGGATGTTTTCCGGTAGAAGCCCCCTCAATGCAACCGGAAGCAGTTGTGTCATAATCACGTGGCAGTCATGAGACTTTAGGTTCTGGAACTTTTTCTCTGGCATATTTATTATTCCCTTTATATTCGACGAGAAGCCAGTCGGGACCTTCATACTGAGCAGGCATTCAAAGAAGATTTCTTTCTCTTCTTTCGTAAGAGCGTAGCTGGCAGAACCTTCATACTGCTTCGGAGGCATGCCGTCTTTTTCGTGCAAACGTTGCAGGTCCTCCCGTGCCTCAGGTGTATCTTTTGTCTTCCCATACACGCCCAAGAAGCCTAGCAGGTTCACGCAAAGGTTCTTCGTCACGTGCATCACGTCGATTGAAGAGCGGACCTCTAGCTCTTTCCAGTAGGGTAGGTCCCAAAATATAGATTTCTTCTTCCACATGGGTGCGTGTCCCTCAACGTCATTCGGAACAGCTAGTCCGCCGGGACCCTTTCCAAAGATTACGTGTAAATCATTGACCATAGCAAGTACGTGATCACCGGTACGCATGGCGGGCTTCTTCCGGTGATCTGCCTCGCCTTTGAAATGCTTGCCTTTCTTTCGACATTGATGGTTGGTCGGAAGAAATCGACGATGGCCCAGGTACACATTCTTCCTACTTTTGTCCAGGTATATACTTTCAGT
>NW_025263723.1:0-1584 GCF_018294505.1 Triticum aestivum
AGAGGGAATAATGCTATTTTCGTCGTGGTCGATCGTCTTTCCAAAGTAGCCCACTTCTTACCTGTTCGTGAGAGTATAACCGCTAGTCAGCTGGCAGATTTGTACATCTCCCGAATAGTGTCTCTCCATGGTGTTCCTTTGGAAATTAACTCGGATCGAGGAAGTCTTTTCACCTCTCGATTTTGGGAAAGTTTCCAAAATGCTATGGGAACCCGTCTCTCCTTTAGCACCGCTTTCCACCCTCAGTCGAGTGGTCAAGTGGAACGCGTCAACCAAATTCTAGAAGACATGCTTCGAGCCTCCGTTATCTCTTTCGGAATGGACTGGGAGAAGTGCCTTCCATTTGCCGAATTCGCTTACAACAACAGCTATCAATCTAGCTTGGGTAAAGCCCCTTTTGAAGTTCTCTATGGACGACGATGTCGAACACCCCTTAACTGGTCAGAGACCGGGGAAAGACAATTCTTTGGCCCGGACATGATTCAGGAAGCATAAGAACAAGTTCGTATCGTTCGTGAAAAGTTGAAAACAGCCCAATCCCGTCAAAAGAGTCAATATGACCGAAAACATAAGGCTATGACTTTCGAGGTTGACGAGAAGGCTTATCTTCGGGTTACCCCTCTGAAGGGAACCCATCGTTTCGGTATCAAAGGCAAATTGGCTCCTCGTTACATTGGACCTTTTCGCATTCTTGCCAAACGAGGAGAAGTTGACTACCAGTTGGAACTACCTACGCACCTCTCCAGAGTTCACGATGTCTTCCACGTTTCTCAACTCAGGCGTTGCTTCTCGGATCCTATCCGTGAGGTGGACCACGAAACGCTTGATCTCCAAGATGATCTTACATATCGAGAGTACCCCATTCGTATCCTCGATCAAGCCGAACGTACCACGCGACGTCATAATATCAAGTTTCTCAAGGTTCAATGGTCGCACCATTCTGAGGATGAAGCAACTTGGGAAAGGGAGGATCGGCTTCGACTCGAGTATCCCACCTTCTTCCCGGAGGAACCCAAATCTCGGGACGAGATTCTTTTGAGTGGGGGTGAGTTGTCACACCCTAGCTAGTCATGCATTAGAGTGTTGCATCATGTTTACTCTTTCATCAGAAACTTGAAATGGGGATCTGTGAAACCCTCAGAACCATTTTGAAAATGACCCAAATAAAAATTTCTCCAAAAGGGTCCAAGAAAATGCTCATGTTGCTCTCTGAAAATATTGGACAGAGATAAAAATCAAACCAATATTTTTAGTGGCTCATGGACATTTATTTTGGGCATTTGGAATTAATGCATAAATATTTGCATTGGAAATATATTAATTATATATATTAATATATGCCCAAATATTATGCCAATTATGAAAGAGCTCTGGAATAATATAAATAGCTCCTGCAAAAATTGGCATAAGTTAAATAAATGATTTAATATATTTTTTAAATCAAAACAAATGTCAGAAATTAGAAAACAGAAAAGAAATAACAGGAGGAGCTTACCTGGGCTCCTCCCTGTGCGGCCCAGCCAGCTGGCCGGCCCAGCAAGCCAGCCCAGCCCACCACCGCCGTCGTCCTCCTGGCGCCAGTCG
>NW_025263724.1:0-1584 GCF_018294505.1 Triticum aestivum
AAAAAATAACTATCATCTTAAGCACAATCACCTAACTAAATCCAATTAAAATCTCATAATCCACCGTGTAATTCGGTTCAGTATCACAACTACCTAACTAAATCCAAATTGTTCAAGATCACATAAACCATCAAATATCTTTAACTATCTCCTCCAGATCACAATCAACTAAACTCATTGAAAAATCTCGTAATTCACTATGAAATTTGTTCAAGATCACAATCGCCTAACTAATTCCAAATTGCTCCATGTTTACTAAAAAAGACGCTACTTCCTTGAGATTGAGATTTTTTATACCTCTAATGGCTTCTTTATTTCCTAAGAGAAGTATATCCAGGATCTTCTTGCTCGTGTTGCTCTTACTAATGAGCACACAATCACCAAACTAAATCCAAATTGTTCAAGATTAATTAATACATCGAACATCTTTGACTATATCCTCAAGATCACAATCAACTAACTAATCCATCAAAAATCTCATAATCCATCACAAAATTTGGTTCAAGATCATGATTGCCTAAACAAATTCAATTTTTCCAAGTTTATTAAAAGTTATTTATCCATCAATAAAATAACCAACATGCTCACCTACTAGACCTAAATTCACATAGTCTATCGAACATCTTTTACTAGCTCGTCAAGATCCCAATCACCTAACTAAATCCAACCAAAACCTCATAATCCACCGTATAAATTGCTCAAAAGATCACAATCACCTAACTAAATCCAAATTGTTCCAAACTAAATTAAATATCTATTTATTCACCAATATAGTAATCGCCGTGCTCATCTACTTGACCTAAAATATCATAATCCACCAAAAAATTGATTATCATCTTAAGCACAATCACCTAACTAAATCCAATTAAAATCTCATAATCCACCGTGTAATTCGGTTCAGTATCACAACTACCTAACTAAGTCCAAATTGTTCAAGATCACATAAACCATCAAATATCTTTAACAATCTCCTCCAGATCACAATAAACTAAACTCATTGAAAAATCTTGTAATTCACTATGAAATCTGTTCAAGATCACAATCGCCTAACTAATTCCAAATTGCTCCATGTTCACTAAAAAAGACGCTACTTCCTTGAGATTGAGATTTTTTATACCTCTAATGGCTTTTTTATTTCCTAAGAGAAGTATATCCAGGATCTTCTTGCTCGTGTTGCTCTTACTGATGAGCACACAATCACCAAACTAAATCCAAATTGTTCAAGATTAATTAATACTTCGAACATCTTTGACTATATCCTCAAGATCACAATCAACTAACTAATCCATCAAAAATCTCATAATCCATCACAAAATTTGGTTCAAGATCACGATTGCCTAAACAAGTTTAATTTTTTCCAAGTTTATTAGAAGTTATTTATCCATCAATAAAATAACCAATATGCTCACCTACTAGACCTAAATTCACATAATCTACCGAACATCTTTTACTAGCTCGTCAAGATCCCAATCACCTAACTAAATCCAACCAAAACTTCATAATCCACCGTATAAATTGCTGAAAAGATCACAATCACCTAACTAAATCCAAATTGTTCCAAACTAAATTAAATTTCTATTTATA
>NW_025263725.1:0-1584 GCF_018294505.1 Triticum aestivum
GATTTAGTTTGATTGTTTAATAGTAGTATAGATGACACATATGCAGGAGCAGAGAAGGAGACCCAGATGGTTACCAAACCGGTGGCGAAGAAGATGACAATGACTCAGAGAAGCACCTACAGTGACAGTCATATGGCCGAGCTTGAGCAGCACCAAGACCATACGCCCCTCAAACATTAATGAAAAACTTGGTCATTAATTTTGTTCCAGCTAACAGGTTAGCCCCACTTGCCCCTCAAACATTAATGAAAAATGTGGTCATTATTCTTGCTCCAGCAAACAGGTTAGCCCCACTTACCTTCCCTGCCTCATCACCAAGGTAGATAATAACATAGTAGTAGCATACAAAAACCCGGACATCAGCAGGGCAGGTTGCACACTTTGTAAACTGATGACATCAGCAGGGCAGGTTATTTTCCTGCTAACATGAAATCAATCACCCTATGCCTTTTAAAATGCTTTTCAATGTATCCTGCAGTACCAAATTATCAGTCCAACTAAAACAAGATCGGTAGGTAATTCTACATTTATTATTCAAATTACCAGCGAGAGAGTTATCTGACCATAAACACAATATTCATTAGCTAATTTACTATGCGGCGATAATCCTCTTACATTACTGCCCACCAAACTCAGAGAAGTAGTTTAGTTGCATTACTTCTTGCCATGGATTGATAGCAGTAAGGACAACCGATAATCCAAAATAATGAAGTTAGAAAAATATAAGTTGGGGCATACTGATCTTATGGGTGACTGTATCCGGTCAAATAATGGTGGGTGAGCATAGAGACGTCTGTCTTGTCCGTTGGGTGAACAATTGCAATGGAGAACTAATGTGGGAGGTGTCCTAGAGCAGTATCGACACTATACTGCAGATAACTTAACCCATCAGAAGTTCTAAAATGACCCAAAGAATCAGACAATGAGGAAATGGAGAGGGCTACATACATATGTCAAGTTGATACCTAAAACCAGTCATTTGGATCACAAATACTACTCAGTCAGCTTGAACCTAAAATAAGAATCAAGATGAGGGAAGCTGCCGACCTTGAAATAGAATCAATATGAAGATCATGTGTCTCAAAAATCTTGTTTGCACTTGGTAGTGAACTACTTATTTACAACAATTTTTCTTTTCTGGTGTACATGAGATATTGGGTATCGATTGCTAGCTAACTACACAACACTAACATATGTGAGCCGCTAGATAGAATTAAATGCGAACAAGATCTGTAGGTAATTACATCTATAATAATTTGGTGGAAAAAATCAAGCCATAATGATCCCATTGACATGTTAAAACTTGCATCAAAAT
Source organism: Triticum aestivum (assembly GCF_018294505.1). NCBI lineage: Eukaryota > Viridiplantae > Streptophyta > Magnoliopsida > Poales > Poaceae > Triticum > Triticum aestivum. The sequence continues at coordinate 1,316 of NW_025263725.1, forward strand.
TCGAACATAGTACAAATATCACTTTGAAAATGAACATCATAAATCCAGAAAATACATTGATCCAATAGATAACTCAAAACACAGAGAATCGCTCACTACTATTATTAATGAGTAAAGGTAAGAAGAAACTCATTTGCACACTCCGCAAATATAAGAAAACTAATGCAAAAGGGCACTATACAAGACATATATACCAATATTGTATTGACCGATCACAATAATAGAGCAATCAGTCTTGGTTTGAGGTGTTTGGTCAGAAGCAGCAGAGC
>NW_025263726.1:0-1584 GCF_018294505.1 Triticum aestivum
TCGGGCGGCGGCGGCGGCGAACGCCCCGATCCTGAAGAGGGGGAGTGGAACGAGCGGGCTGATTGGGGGAGGGGGTGGTTAGCCCCGATCTAGAAATCGGGGGGAGTGGGGGAGCGAGCGAGAGTGGGGGTCGGGGTAGTGGGGGAGAGGGGCTAGGGTTTCTGGCTCCCGGTGGGGAGTAGTAGCGGGCGCGGTTGGGCCGGCCTGGCGGCCCAGTAGCCTGCTGGGTCAAGGCCCAGCTAGGGGGGTCCTTTTCCCTTTTCTTTTTTTTGTCTGTTTAGTTTTTCTCTTTTGTATTTTCTTTTCTGTTTTATTTTAAGTTCCCTTTTATTATAGTTTTATAAAAACACTAGCACCTAAATTTGTATTTATAAATATACTACTGCCACCTTAATTCTCAACCGAAAATAAAATAGTTTAATATTTTATAAAATTCAATAGGCATGTATTTAACTGTTTTAACTACTGTTTTAATTATCTTAGAGCCTTTAAACACTTTATCAAAGTTTGGTTTCTCCACCATAATTACTGCTGCATTATTTAGTTCACTCCGAACATTTTAGCTTTAAAGTTTGGAAACTTTTGTTGTTTGCCTATGTTTTAAATTTGAATTTGAATCGGGTTCGAATCAACGTGAGTTTAATCACAGAAATGGAGGTGACGTGGCATCATTAGCTTGGGATTACTGTAGTCTAATTATCCGGGTGTCACAATTCTCCTCCACTACAAGAAATCTCGTCCCGAGATTTAAGAGGGGAGTAAGGGGGGGGGGGTTCTGGTTATTCTAATGGATCTTCTTGAAGAAGTTAATCCCTTTCGTTGATGTCTTCAATTCTTTATTCCAAAGCATCATGATGAAGTTGTCGTCCTTTCTTCGGGGAACTCCATCGTACTTACGAATAGGTAAGGGGCATCTCTACAATGATAGGAGGTTAAAAGGGAAATTCATCTGGGGGTATCCCAAGAATGAACATATGAGTATCTCTCGAGTTGAACAAATTACACCTATCGAGAGCAAAGTAAGACGGTGCAATAAGAAGTTTCAAGCAGATAGGCAATCGTTCATTGCCTGAAGCAGAGTGCGAAAGGGGTTCTGAGCAACGGGAATAAGTATTGTGTCCGATACCAGAATAGATCAACAGGCAAGTGGCCCGTGAATTACATACAAAGTCAAGCACGAGGAATAACTTTGACAACAGGTTGTGCAGGAGAGTCAGGTTTCGTTCTTGGGACCTGTGGGTTATGGGCCCACCATGTGGGTTAAAAGTAGAAGGGGGGGCTGACATCTTGTACGATCACGATAGCAAGGCATGTCAGAGAGTAGCATGTCAGTTATGTCGGCAACAATGTCGGTACCAATGGCGAGGGACGAAGAGAACTATTTTCCTGCTCGTTGAACGAGGCGGGCCAAGAGGCAAAGTTCTCATCCATCGGCGGTTACCGAAATGTCATCAACAATAGAAACAGGGTCTCACTGTCAGAGTTGTACACCGAGGTGTTTACCTACGCAGTGAATTATTACTGCTTAGATTATATAGATCACAAGAAAGGTTAAACCAAACAACGGAAAGGAAATATGGTTAT
>NW_025263727.1:0-1584 GCF_018294505.1 Triticum aestivum
TTGTGATCTTGCCGGTACATTCAATGTACTGACCTACACGGCTGCAACGTATCATGTTGCAGATATTTCCTCGACGAGTAAGAATTTCGATACAGGGTTACGGTCTACACTCAACCTGCCGATGGCGTTGATGGGACTCCACACCCGTTTGATTGTTTCCGCTGAGTATTATGAGGTATATATCATTTTACGTTATTTATACATGTGATTGCACTTTGATATATACATTGATGTACTGTGTGTGCCAGCATACTGATCCAGGGATGGCACAGTAACACAGAGGCTTGACCGTCTGAGGTCGGGTCGCTACAGAAATGGTATCAGAGCACATGTTGACTGTAGGACGTGACCCTAGAAATCGGAAAGCCCTTGGACAGGATTTCTCAAAAACTTTATTTTCAAAAAGACTCTTACTTCTCATCTCTTCTGACACTCTCACCTCAAATAGTTAGAATATACCCCTTTTCCCTTTTAATCAACCGGAGGATCAACTGAAGACGCTCCAAGAAGGAATTGATGACCCTTTCAGAGTAAAGAGGATTTCACCATGTATTAGAAGCTACAACAGTTGAAGACTTCGAAAACTTGAAGGATCTGAAGAGATTTGACCTTTAGAAGACCAAACCCCTGTTACACACTTACGTTAGATACAACGATTTGTGAGCTGTCATTTGTTTGATGTTTTTCGACAGCCACAAAGTAAAACTTGTTTCTTCAAAAACTATTGTTTGTATTGTGTGTATATCCCTCCCCGCCTCTCTCATATCTCATCCCAAAACTTTTGAACCCCATAGATGATGAATGAAGTTGGACTGATATTCTCTGAACCGAAGACTCAGCCGGAGGCAGAGCTATGGATTCAGAACATGGAAAATCACTTCGGGAGCAATTTGATTCCAAGGAAGTATGAGGTTCAATACGCTCTTCAGTGCTTTACAGAAAGTGCTGCAACCTGGTGGAAAATGCATCAAGCCATACAAGGATTTAATGGAGCAAGAACTTGGGAGGAATTCAAGAAGACCCTGTTGAGATCACGTCTTACCCGGAAGCACCATGATACACCAAGAAATAAACCTTGTGCCTGCAAGATTTGCGGAGAAATAGAAACACCCAGCTGAGGAATGCCCAACTAGTCAGGTGACTTGTTTCTTGTGTGAAGGAACCACCCACTACCCGACCCAGTGTCACATTTACCCCATGGTGCAACAAACTATTCAGGAGCAGGAAGAAGGAATGAAAGAAGCCCTCCGAGAAGTTATGAAAGAACCTGTGATGAAGGAATGTGTTGAAGACCCTGATGGAGAAGGCCTCAACAGATTTTACTCCAATGCCTGCTATTCATGTGGAGAAGAAGGACATTTTTCGCAGTACTGCCCCAAGGGAATAAAAGAGTATCTGGGATATTTCCCGAGAGCAGTAGTGAAGTTTGATCCTCGGGAAATAGAAACTCTGATCATTACAGAGAAATCCAGGAAGAGAAAAAGAAGGCAACCCGAGAACAACACAATTTTTGCAGAGAAGGACTTGAGTCATATCACCTGTTACAGGTGCAAGGATTTAGGTCATTACGCTAGTAAATGTCCA
>NW_025263728.1:0-1584 GCF_018294505.1 Triticum aestivum
GTCCAGTTCGAAAGGTTGATGAGCTTCTTCCGCCATAGGCATGGAGTCTTCAGAGCAGACCCCAGCCTAGTCTCCCCTTCACCGGTAGGGTGGTCAAGCTGGAGGTCCTCAAATCCCTTTGTTATTTCATCCACGATCACCCTAGCATATCCTTCTGGAATCGGCCAGCAGTGAAAAGTTGCGCCGGGTTCAGTAGGATAAACAGAGCCAACAGCCGCCTTGACCTTCAAATTCATCCATTGCTTCATAAGGTGGCAATTTTGAGACTCCATGATAGCATCCACGGGATAGCTGGCAGGAGCCGTCAAGGCATGCTCCGGCTGAAGCAGCTCGGTGGAAGCCACGCTGCTTCTCCGCTGAGATGGCGGGGTAGCTTCGGGGGAAGCTTCGACAGTACGTTTGCTGTGATTTGCTTCTCGTTCCTCTATCGCTTGTACCCTTGCTTGCAGCGCCTGCATTTGGGTCTGCTGCACTTTTTTCCTCCTCTCATGGGATTTGTAACCGCCTGCGTCCGGAAACCCAACCTTCCACGGAATGAAGCCTGGCGTGCCTCGTGTCCGTCCAGGGTGCTCAGGATTCCCGAGGGCCATTGTGAGCTCGTCGTTCTCTCTGTCTGGAAAGAACGTCCGTTGTTGCGCTGCTTCGATATACTGCTGAAGCTTCCTGACTGGTATGTCCATTTGATCGTTCGTCCAAATGCACTTCCCTGTTACGGGGTCCAAGGTTCCGCCAGCCTCGAAGAACCAAGTCCGGCAACGGTCTGCCAGTTAATTGTCTCTGGTTCGATCCCTTTATCAACGAGATCATTCTCAGTCTTGGCCCACTTAGGCCGGGCTACGAGGTAGTCACCTGACCCCGTGCGATGGTGATGCTTCTTCTTCGCAGCATTTTGCTTGTTTGTCGCCGACATCTTCTTACTCTTTTCCGATGTCTTGTGGGCCACAAATGCGGGCCAGTGATCTCTGATCTTCTCATATCTGCCCTTGAATTCTGGTGTCTCATTATTTTCGACAAACTTATTCAGCTCTTTCTTCCACCTCCTGAATAGTTATGCCATCCTCTTAAGAGCAAAAGACTTGATTAATTGCTCTTTAACTAGCTTCTCTGGATTATCCTCTGGCGGTAGGGTGAAATTTGACTTCAGCTCAGTCCAAAGATCATTTTTCTGCATATCATTGACATAAGACACCTCAGGGTCTTCTGTAGCCAGCTTAAACCATTGCTGGATGCTGATCGGGATCTTGTCCCTAACCAGAACCCCACATTGAGCAACAAATGCGTTCTTTGTTCGGATGGGTCCAATCGGTTGGCCGTCGGGCGCGATTGCTATGATCTCAAACCTTTCATCCGAGCTCAACTTTTTCTTCGGGCCTCGTCTCTTTACCGAAGTTGTGCTCCATCCGAAGGGCTAGAAAAAAGAACAAAGACTTAATCAATATGTGTACATACCAAAACAATGAATGCATCAATTAGCTAGTCAGCACAGGCTTAACTAATATATATACCTGGCCGGACTCGGTTCGGTCACCGGAGCCGTCATCACGGTCTCCTTCTTGCACCGGCATTGGGTCACCGGAGCCGTCC
>NW_025263729.1:0-1584 GCF_018294505.1 Triticum aestivum
GTCTCGTCGTAGTCAATCCCTTGAACCTGTCGATAACCCTTAGCGACAAGTCGAGCTTTATAGATGGTAACATTACCATCCGCGTCCGTCTTCTTCTTAAAGATCCATTTGTTTTCTATCGCTCGCCGATCATCGGGCAAGTCTGTCAAAGTCCATACTTTGTTTTCATACATGGATTCTATCTCGGATTTCATGGCTTCAAGCCATTTGTTGGAATCCGGGCCCGCCATTGCTTCTTCATAGTTCGAAGGTTCATTGTTGTCTAACAACATGATTTCCAGGACAGGGTTGCCGTACCACTCTGGTGCGGAACGTGTCCTTGTGGACCTACGAAGTTCAGCAGTAACTTGATCCGAAGTACCTTGATCATTATCATGGTTTTCCTCTTCAGTTGATGTGGGCATCACAGGAATGGTTTCCTGTGCTGCGTCACTATCCCGCTCAAGAGGTAGTACTTCATCGAGTTCTACTTTCCTCCCACTTAATTCTTTCGAGAGAAACTCTTTTTCCAGAAAGCATCCGTTCTTGGCAACAAAGATCTTGCCTTCGGATCTTAAGTAGAAGGTATACCCTATAGTTTCCTTAGGGTATCCTATGAATACGCATTTTTCCGACTTGGGTTCGAGCTTTTCAGGTTGAAGTTTCTTGACATAAGCTTCGCATCCCCAAACTTTTAGAAACGACAGCTTAGGTTTCTTTCCAAACCATAATTCATACGGTGTCATCTCAACGGATTTAGACGGTGCCCTATTTAAAGTGAATGTAGCTGTCTCTAGAGCGTATCCCCAAAATGATAGCGGTAAATCGGTAAGGGACATCATAGACCGCACCATATCCAATAGAGTGCGATTACGATGTTCGGACACACCGTTTCGCTGAGGTGTTCCAGGCGGCGTGAGCTGTGAAACGATTCCACATTTCTTTAAGTGTGTACCAAATTCGTGACTCAAGTATTCTCCTCCACGATCTGATCGTAAGAATTTTATCTTTTGGTCACGTTGATTCTCCACCTCATTCTGAAATTCCTTGAACTTTTCAAAGGTCTCAGACTTGTGTTTCATTAAGTAGACATACCCATATCTACTCAAGTCATATGTGAGAGTGAGAACATAACGATATCCTCCGCGAGCCTCAACGCTCATTGGACCGCACACATCGGTATGTATAATTTCCAACAAGTTGGTTGCTCGCTCCATTGTTCCGGAGAACGGAGTCTTGGTCATTTTGCCCAAGAGGCATGGTTCGCACGTGTCAAACGATTCATAATCAAGAGACTCTAAAAGTCCATCGGCATGGAGCTTCTTCATGCGCTTGACACCAATGTGACCAAGGCGGCAGTGCCACAAGTATGTGGGACTATCGTTATCAACTTTAAATCTTTTGGCATCTACACTATGAACATGTGTAATATTACGCTCGAGATTCATTAAGAATAAACCATTGACCATCGGAGCATGACCATAAAACATATCTCTCATATAAATCGAACAACCATTATTCTCAGACTTAAATGAGTAGCCATCTCGTATTAAACGAGATCCAGATACAATGTTCATGCTCAAACTTGGCACTAAATAACAATTA
>NW_025263730.1:0-1584 GCF_018294505.1 Triticum aestivum
CCCGCGCCCGTGAAGCCAACGCCTGCTAAGGCCCTGGGCCACTGCCCAGTGGGGCCCCCAGCGCCCTGGCTTAAAAAGAAAGAGTTAAAAAATAAAAAATATTAATTAATTAAAGAATTAATTAACTTAATTAATTTTGTATTAGATTAACCTAATCATTTAATTAACTATTTAACCATGTTTAATTAACCAGAGGCTATGACGAACAGGCCCCACGTGCCAGGGTTGACCTAGTCAACCTGTAGACCTGCTGATGTCACGCTGACCCAATAATTACCTTTTCTAATTAATTAAAATTTGTTAATTCCAAAATTGAATTAAAACTTTAAAAATTAATATAAAATAATCCGTAGCTCGCATGAAAATACTTTGTACATGAAAGTTGCTCAGAACGACGAGACGAATCCGGATACGCAGCCCGTTCGTCCGCCACACAGCCCTAGCATATCGAACACGCAACTTGCCCCCTCCGGTTCATCTGTCTGAAAATGCGAAACACCGGGGATACTTTCCCGGATATTTTCCCTCTTCACCGGTATCACCTTCTACCGCGTTAGGGCACACCTAGCACCGCTCATTGTCATGTCTTGCATCGTCATGCTTATGTTTGCATTATATTTATTGTTTCTTCCCCCCTCTTCTCTCGTTAGACACGAGACCGACGCCGCTGCTACCCAGTACGACTACGGTGTTGATGATCCCTCCTTGCCAGAGCAACCAGGCAAGCCCCCCCCCCTTGATCACCAGATATCGCCTATTCCTTCTCTATACTGCTTGCATTAGAGTAGTGTAGCATGTTACTGCTTTCGGTTAATCCTATTCTAATGCATAGCCTGTCATTGTTGCTACAGTTGTTACCTTTACCGGCTATCCTAATGCTTAGTATAGGATGCTAGTGTTCCATCAGTGGCCCTACACTCTTGTCCGTCTGCCATGCTATACTACTGGGCCGTGATCACTTCGGGAGGTGATCACGGGCATATGCTATATACTTTATACTGTTACATTACTTATGATACTGTTCGGAGATGGGGGCTGAAGGGGCAGGTGGCTCCATCCCAATAGAGGTGGGCCTGGGTTCCCGACGGCCCCCGACTGTTACTTTGTGGCGGAGCGACAGGGCAGGTTGAGACTACCTAGGTGAGAGGTGGGCCTGGCTCTGGTCGGCGTTTGCGGTTACTAAAAATAACACGCTTAACGAGTTCTTGGTATTTGATCTGAGTCTGGCCACTGGCCTATACGCACTAACCAACTACGCGGGAACAGTTATGGGCACTCGGCGTCGTGGTATCAGCCGAAGCTCTTTTTGATGTCAGCGACTGAGCGGCGCGCGCCGCATTGGACCGTAAGCTCGCGCTTGTATTAAGGGGGCTAGGTCTGCTTCCGGCCGCGTACGCAACGTGCAGGTGTGCAATGGGCGATGGGCCCAGACCCCTGCGCGCATAGGATTTAGACCGGCGTGCTGACCTCTCTGTTGAGCCTAGGTGGGGCTGCGACGTGTTGATCTTCCGAGGCCGGGCATGACCCAGGAAAGTGTGTCCGGCCAAATGGGATCGAGCGTGTTGGGAAATGTGGTGCACCCCT
>NW_025263731.1:0-1584 GCF_018294505.1 Triticum aestivum
TCACATTTAGAAAATTTGGCATAAAGGCGATGCTCTCGAAGTTTCTGCAACACTAGCCTTAGATGTTCGGCATGTTCTTCCTCGTTCTTGGAGTATATGAGTATATCATCGAGATAAACTACGACGAATTTATCCAAATACTCCATGAAGATTGAGTTCATTAACCGAGAAAAAGTGGCTGGAGCGTTGGTTAAACCGAAGGACATGACGGTGTACTCGTATTGGCCGTAACGAGTAACAAAGGCCGTTTTAGGAATGTCCCCGTTTCTGATTTTGATTTGATGGTAGCCCAACCTCAAATCCATCTTGGAGAAGACTGAGGATCCAGCGAGCTGATCATACAGATCGTTGATCCTGGGAAGCGGGTATTTGTTCTTGATTGTGACCAGATTGACCGGTCGGTAATCTACAACCATTCGGTCCGTACCATCCTTTTTCTTAACGAATAGGACGGGGCAAGCCCACGGAGATGAACTAGGGTGGATGAAACCCTTTTTCAAGGATTCATCGAGTTGTTTCTTAAGCTCGGCTAGTTCTAGGGGTGCCATCTTATAAGGTCTTCTAGCAATCGGAACGGTTCCTGGAATGAGGTCTATTACGAACTCAACATCCCTGTCAGGTGGAACACCTGGCAATTCCTCTGGAAAGACATCCGGGAAGTCACGGACTACCGGAACGTCCTCAAGGTCTGGCAAAGGGCTGGCGTTAAGAGAATATAATTGTCGCTTGGCTATTCGAGTCAAAACATTGACTATCTTCCCCGAAGGATGGGTGAGTTGAACGGTCCTAGAGAAGCAATCAATTTTGGCTTGATGAGCTGACATCCAGTCCATACCCAAAATGATATTAATATCTGAAGATTTAAGGGCTATCAAGATGCAAGAAAAACAAGTCTGTCGACTTGGATTTCATTTCCATGGCTTACTCTAGAAGTTTGCCATTTGGATCCCGGAGTTTGAATTACCATAGAGGTTGGCATATCACCGAATGCGACGTTATGCAAGCGAGCATAGCTTTCGGATATAAAAGAATGAGAGGCTCCTGTATCGAAAAGAACAGATGCCGGGTGGCAATTAACAAGAAGCGTACCGAGAACGACGTTGGGATCTTCTTGAGCTTCTTCGGCAGAGATACAGTTGACATGGCCACGTGAGGCGGTGACCGGTTTGGCATGGAACACCTTCCCTGTCGGCTTGCCACGGCCAACAGCTTTAGCAGATTGATTGGGGTTGGTCTGGGGACACTCACGCATATAATGACCAGATTCCCCACACTTGAAACAAGTCACGGAACTGGTACGTGGAGGAGCATTATTGGATGGACCCCCATAGGGCTTGGCTGGTGCAGACTGTTGAACAGGGCGAGGCGCCTGAAAAGATGGCCTCGGTGTGAACCTGGGTGGCAGGGCGGTGTTGGGTACCCACACGCGGCGCTTCTGAGGACCAGCACCGGATGAGGAACCCATATCACGTCCATGCTTGCGTGTTGCGTCATAGTCAGTCTGACCAGTTTCAGCACTGATGGCTTTGTTGACAAGTTTCGAAAAAGATGTGCACTCATGCAGACGGAGGTCGCGACGAAGCT
>NW_025263732.1:0-1584 GCF_018294505.1 Triticum aestivum
TGTATCCATCCTGGTAGTACAAAGATGTACCAAGACATCCGTCAGAGATTCTGGTGGTCTAATATGAAACAAGCCATTGCTCGTTATGTTGCTGAGTGTGACGTTTGCCGTCGTATCAAAGCAGAACATCAAAGGCCTGCTGGAACTCTGCAACCTATCTCTATTCCTGAATGGAAATGGGACCATGTTGAGATGGACTTCGTCACTGGATTTCCCAAATCACAGAAAGGTAATGATGCTATTCTTGTCGTCATTGACCGGCTTTCCAAAGTTGCACATTTCCTGGCGGTCAAAGAAACGATCACTGCTAGCCAGTTGGCAACGCTCTATATGTCCAGGATTGTTTCACTCCACGGTATTCCATTGGTTATCAGTTCAGACCGTGGTAGCTTATTCACTTCAAGATTCTGGGCAAGTTTCCAAGAAGCAATGGGAACTCATCTGTCATTCAGTACTGCGTTTCATCCTCAATCGCAAGGACAAGTTGAACGCGTCAATCAAGTTCTCAAAGACATGCTTCGAGCTTGCGTTATTTCCTTCGGCAAGAAATGGGAGGAATCTCTCCCGTATGCTGAGTTCTCTTATAATAATAGCTATCAAGCTAGTCTGAAGATGGCCCCCTTCGAAGTGTTATATGGACGAAAGTGCCGAACCCCTCTGAACTGGTCAGAAACTGGGGAACGTCCACTCTTCGGTCCGGATATTATCCAAGATGCCGAAGAACAAGTCCGCATTATTCGTGAGAATCTCAAGACTGCTTAGTCACGTCAGAAGAGTCAGTATGACCGTCATCATAAAGACATGGTCTATCAACCTGGCGAAAAGGCTTACCTTCGAGTCACACCTATGAAGGGTGCTCACCGCTTCGGGATCAAGGGCAAACTAGCTCCTCGCTATATTGGCCCATTCACTATTCTCGAAAGGCGTGGAAAAGTGGCATACCAACTGGAGCTACCGCCGAACCTTTCTCAGGTTCACGATGTGTTCCATGTGTCACAGCTCCGCCGTTGCTTCAAGGATCCAATCCGAGCTGTGGATCATGAAGTGCTCGAATTGCAGCAAGACCTCTCCTATAAGGAACATCCGGTCCGCATTCTCGACCAAGCTGAACGCTGCACACGTCAGAAGGCGATCAAGTTTCTCAAAGTCCAGTGGTCGCACCATTCTGAAGATGAGGCCACTTGGGAACGAGAGGATCGTCTGCGCGAAGAATACCCCGCACTGTTTCCTTCTACCTCCTAAATCTCGGGACGAGATTTCTTGTAGTGGAGGAGATTTGTAACACCCTGAGAATCATGCTACAGTAACCCCCTGTGATTAAGCTAATCATGTTGCTAAACAGGGCTTGATCACATTTGAATCACACCCTTTTCAAACTCCTAGTTCAAACTTCAATTAAATTTAAAAGTGGAAAATAAAAGTTTTCAAAAATTTAAACAAAAATGTTCGGTGGGTGCTAAATAATACACTGGTAATTATGGTGGAGAAAACACATTTTTATAAAACACCTAAATACTTTTAAATGAAATAAAACAGAAAAGAAAATAAACAAATAAAAAGAAAACAGAAAACAGAACAAACAGA
>NW_025263733.1:0-1584 GCF_018294505.1 Triticum aestivum
TTGCTCTACGTGATGCACGTTTGTTTGGTAACCTTGGGAAGTGCACCTTTTGCACCGACCGAGTATCTTTTCTTGGCTATGTTGTTACTCCACAGGGAATTGAAGTTGATAAAGCCAAGATTGAAGCTATTGAGAGTTGGCCGCAGCCCAAAACGGTCACACAAGTGAGGAGTTTTCTTGGCCTCGCTGGATTCTATAGGCGTTTTGTGAGAGATTTCAGCACCATTGCTGCACCTCTCAATGAGCTTACAAAGAAAGATGTGCCTTTTCTTTGGGGTACCGCACAGGAAGAAGCCTTCACGGTATTGAAAGATAAGTTGACACATGCTCCTTTACTCCAACTTCCTGATTTTAATAAGACTTTTGAGCTTGAATGTGATGCTAGTGGAATTGGATTAGGAGGTGTGTTATTACAAGATGGCAAACCTGTTGCATACTTTTCTGAAAAATTGAGTGGGCCTAGTCTGAATTATTCTACTTATGATCAAGAATTATATGCTCTTGTTCGGACTTAGAAACATGGCAACATTATTTATGGCCCAAAGAATTTGTTATACATTCTGATCATGAATCATTGAAACATATTAAAAGTCAAGCTAAACTGAATCGTAGACATGCTAAATGGGTTGAATTCATTGAGACTTTCCCTTATGTCATTAAACACAAGAAGGGAAAAGAAAATGTTATTGCTGATGCTTTGTCTCGTCGCTATACTATGCTTTCACAACTTGACTTCAAAATATTTGGTTTGGAGACCATCAAAGATCAATATGTGCATGATGCTGATTTTAAAGATGTAATGCATAATTGTAAAGAAGGAAGAATGTGGAACAAGTTTGTTGTTAACGATGGATTTGTGTTTCGTGCTAACAAGCTATGCATTCCAGCTAGCTCCGTTCGTCTTTTGTTGTTGCAGGAGGCGCATGGAGGAGGATTAATGGGACACTTCGGCGTGAAGAAGACGGAGGACGTACTTGCTACACATTTCTTTTGGCCAAAGATGAGACGGGATGTTGAGCGTTTTATTGCTCGCTGCACTACATGTCAAAAAGCTAAGTCACGCCTCAATCCTGATGGTTTATATATGCCTTTGCCTGTACCTAGTGTTCCTTGGGAGGATATATCTATGGACTTTGTTTTAGGTTTACCTCGAACAAAGAAGGGGAGGGATAGCATATTTGTTGTCGTGGATAGATTCTCGAAAATGGCACACTTTATACCATGTCATAAAAGCGATGATGCTGTTAATGTTGCTGATTTGTTCTTTCGTGAAATTATTCGCTTGCATGGTGTGCCAAAATACTATTGTTTCAGATCGTGATACTAAATTTCTTAGCCACTTTTGGAGATGTTTATGGGCTAAGTTGGGGACTAAACTGCTTTTTAGTACTACTTGTCACCCCCAAACTGATGGACAAACTGAAGTAGTCAATAGAACGTTGTCTACTATGCTTAGGGCTGTTTTGAAGAATAATAAGAAAATGTGGGAGGAATGCTTGCCTCATATTGAATTTGCTTATAATCGTTCCTTGCATTCTACTACTAAGATGTGCCCTTTTGAAGTTGTGTATGGTTTCCTACCTC
>NW_025263734.1:0-1584 GCF_018294505.1 Triticum aestivum
TTAGAACATTCATGAATTTAAGAAAAGTTCATAATTTTTGAAATTCTTCATGAGTACAAAACTACTCATTGATTTTAAAAAATGTTCATGAGTTTTTGGCGACTCATAGGCAGTGGCTTGGTTAAGGGAACGCAACCTACCGAAGCCGTAGCGATTAGGCACTTGCCATCTATTTTCATTGTGGCCAGGAAACAAAGCACTACTTTTGGCCCATGAAGCGAAGGGAATGAGCTTGGCTGTTTCTCTCCCCACACTTCTTTATTTCTCCGTGCCCCTTCCGCATGCGCTTCACGCGCCATTGGCGCTTTGCTCTCCTCATATTTCTGCATTGGAGGGTTCGGATGGACTTCAACTCTTTGACGAAAAGATGAAAAAAGCAAAGAAAAGCTCTACCCTTCCATCTTTTGGATAGACAGAGAGGGAGGGTAGAGGCCTTTGGTGTCTCTTTCAATCAAGAATTGGGGACAATTATCAAAGATTTTTTTAAAAATGTCAAAAAATTTCAAAAATATTCCCGGACTTCAATTGTGTTGATGTAATTTGATAAATTTTCACAAATATAAGAAAATAATCTCCGTGCATTTTTAAAAAATGCACATAATTTTGAATAAAACAATTATTTTTTAAAAAATAGTAATTTATTTATTTTCCATAAATTCAAAAGTATTAATAAATTTGATTTTTTTAATATATATATATAAGTGAACAAGAAACTAAAACATCAAAAAATATAGAAGAAAATAAAAGAAAAAAACCGAATGCCACCTTCCCAAAGAAAGAAGCACTACTAGGAAAAGGGCTATAGATAGGATTGATACTAATGGCGCACCATGGAAGCAGTGCGCCACTACTATATACTAATGGCGCATCGGTTGGTGATGCGCCATTAGTGTGGAACTGGGTGCGCCACTAGTATTAAATTATTTTTTTCCACTTTTCCATACATACTAATGGCGCATCAGGTCGAAGTGTGCTAGCGCACCAAGCAGACAGTGCGCCATTACTGTAATTTTTTTTTGCAAAACTACTAATGACACATCGTTTCACAGTGCGCCATTACTAGTTTAAACTAGTAATGGCACACTAATACCCGGTGCGCCATTAGTATATATATTTATTTTTTTTACTTCAAGATTCACGCGTTTCACTCGTTGTTTAAACTAGTAAAGAGCACAACTCATGTTTCACGCGTTGGTTCAAGCAGAAACTTCTGTCGTACCCTTTACATGAAGATTCTTCCGCGGAAGAACAACTCATATTCGCCTTGTCACAGGGCGCCGAGCACAACCTGATGACCTATAAGGCGTACGATATCAAATTTGAACTCATGAATATTTTTAAACTCATGAATATTTTTAAATTTCATGGGCACTTTTCGAATTCATGAATATTTTTTCAAATTTGATGAATATTTTTAAATCTCGATCGCTATCCCCCTTCATCTCGATCTCGATCCCCCCCCACCGCACCCTCCCCCACTAGCTCGACCGCCGCTGACGACTCACCGCACCCTCCCCCGCTCCACCGCTGCCGCCGACCCACCGCACCCTCCCCGGCCCGCTCCACCGCCGCCGAACACCCCCC
>NW_025263735.1:0-1584 GCF_018294505.1 Triticum aestivum
GATTATCTCCCTGTTCATAATTATGTTTATGTTCCATGCTATAACTGCTGTGGTTCCCGAGCCCGTATATCCATAAAGGCTCTGGGGAGAACCCATATGCACGTGTGGAATAATAAACGGTAAAATGTATTCCTAGTCGTGCCTCTAAGACTAGCTCAAGTGTTGCATGATGATTATGTTTTCCCAATCATGGGCATGTCTATGCCAAGCAACTTTGAGGGCACAATGTCAGGAAGGACATTTGTGTTGAATCGACCCGGATTGATGTTATGCTATGAGATTCATTCGTCACAAGTTTATTGGTACATAACACAGAGATGGTTAACGTTTGCATGATTCCTTAGACCATGAGAGTATCGAGTTTCTTCATGCTTGCTTCATGAACTTTGGGGTTTGTTAAACGTCATCCGTAAATGGGTGGCTATTACGGCGGCTTACGGGTTCATGGAAAAGTGTGTCAAGTAACTTGATAGATCAAGATTGGGATTTGCTCCTCCGACGATGGAGAGATATCTCTGGGCCCTCTCGGTGTTACGGTATCCATCATCGTCTGGCCAGACACTTTGTGATTTGATCACGGGGATGCCGGAACACGATAACGAGAAAAGAGAACAATACCGGTAACGAGGTAACTAGCATAGTGGACAAGTTGTTGACCCACGGGAATGCCAACATGTCTCACCTCGGGTATTTGTAACATATCGCGAAGCAACAGGAATAGCACACGGCAACTGGAGGTTCACTCGAATATTTATTCGTGTGGGTATAGGGGTCAATATGGGTGTCCACGGCTCCGATGTTGATCATTGATCGGAAGGGGTTCCGGGTCATGTCTATACTTCACCGCACCTATAGGGTCACACGCTTAAGGGTCATCTATCTGCTGAATACTAGACAGGGAGTCTGAGAGAAAATCACCGAAAAAGTTTCGGACACCGAAAAGTTTCGGACAGCGGAATCGTACCGCAGAGAGAGGTCATCGGATAAGTTTCGATGATACCGAAAAGTTGTTTCGGGATACACCATTAAGTCAAATTGGTTTCGGCACATGCCTGATAATTCTTGGAGGATGCCAGAATCATTCTGGAAGCTTTTTGGAATTTTCTGAGATAAAAACCGGAAATGTTCCGGAGCTGCTGGAGCCACTTCAGATGTGTTTCGCAGATGAAAATCACTAAAACCGGAATTGTTTCGGAATGCGTTGAAAATCATTTTAGTGGGTACTGGAAATGTTCTTAGCCCACATAAATATTTTCAGTTCGATCAGACGCTGAAAAATGTCGTCGTGAATAGTGAAAATCAGCTTTATGGTTACTTTATGGAAAGCCACCTTTTGGGGCTTTGCTCCAAAAGATCTTGGGGATGACATGGATGGATAGGAGCCATTTTTTGGGCCCCTCATGGGGGTGTGGCCGGCCACATGGGGTATCCCCCCTTGGGGACCCTCTTGTTCCTTGGTTTCACTCCTAGGTCCTTGTGGAAGGACTTCATTCATGTGCATTTTGGGTTTTTTGTGAAACTACCCTACCCCCTTGGGATTTCCTATAAATAGAGGTGGAGGGGCAGCCCTCCACACTCATCCCT
>NW_025263736.1:0-1584 GCF_018294505.1 Triticum aestivum
GGTCTCACCGAGTTTGGTAAATTGTGTGTAACGGTTAGATTTTGTGTGGAGGCTATATATACCCCTCCACCCACTCTTCATTCATGGAGAGAGCCATCAGAACATGCCTACACTTCCAACATACATTTTTTGAGAGAGAACCACCTACACTTGTGTTGAGGTCAATATATTCCACTCCAACCACATAAATCTTGATCTCTAGCCATCTCTAAGTTGCTTTCCACTCAAATCATCTTTCGACCAAATCCAAATCAGTGAGAGAGAGTTGAGTGTTGGGGAGACTATCATTTGAAGCACAAGAGCAATGAGTTCATAATCAACACACCATCTATTACCTTTTGGAGAGTGGTGTCTCCTAGATTGGTTAGGTGTCACTTGGGAGCCTCCGTCAAGACTGTGGAGTTGAACCAAGGAGTTTGTACGGGCAAGGAGATCGCCTACTTCGTGAAGATCTACCCTAGTGAGGCAAGTCCTTCGTGGGTGATGGCCATGGTGGGATAGACAAGGTTGCTTCTTCGTGGACCCTTCGTGGGTGGAGCCCTCTGTGGACTCGAGCAACCATTACCCTTCGTGGGTCGAAGTCTCCATCAATGTGGATGTACAATAGCACCACCTATCGGAACCACGCCAAAAATCTCCGTGACTACATTGCGTTTTCTCCCTCCAAACTCCTCCCTTTACCTTCGTGTGCAATGTTTTACATTCCGCTGCTATACTCTTAGACTTGCATGTGTAGGTTGTTTACTTGACTAGTGCTAAGTTGCTAAAATCTGTCAAGACTTAAAATTGGGAAAAGGCTAGTGTTTTATTTGGTCAAGTAGTCTAAGCACCCCCCCCCTCTCGACATAATTTCGATCCTACACACTGGGATTCTACTTATGAGGATTAGAGGATCTAGGTCTAGCTCTAATTAGATCGACTAGGATCAACTAGAACTAGAACTAAAGGAAACATGAGGATACTCCAAACTTGTATATGTCCATAGAGAAAAAACCCTGGTATATATAGGTTGGAAGGGAGGGAGAGGGTAGCCATGGAGGGAAAGTCTCTCCTTGGGGCGCCTCCCCCCCCTCCCACACGCACACACACACACAAGGAAGGGCCGCCACTTCCTATTGGGCCAAGTTGGCCCGATGCTCCTTCCCCGGTTTGGCCCTTTAATGACCATTTGTATTAAATTTATTAGAAAAGCCTTCTAATAAATATTAGACCCTTTTATATAACATTTAACAGCCCCAGAAACATTTTACACCTATATATTATTTAACGGTAATACCAGATATTAGCCGATACTCTCCGAAACCCTTTCGGTGACCCCGAAACGCTTACGGATATTTATGAAACAATTCCACAAACATATTCTCATCATTCCCATCCTACTAACACTCAGCAGATCGTAATTTCCTTAAGCTTGTGACCCCGTAGTTTTGGTAACTCATAGACATGAACGACACCCCTTTGCTCAATGACCGATAGCAGAAACGTGGACGTCCATATCGATCCCTATGACCACATGAATGATATTCAAGTGAATATTTGGTTATCATGTGATGTTCCCTTTGCTTCGCAATATTTCACAAAACC
>NW_025263737.1:0-1584 GCF_018294505.1 Triticum aestivum
AAACGAGTAAAGAGACTTGCCGGTAACGAGATTGAACTAGGTATTGAGATACCGACGATCGAATCTCGGGCAAGTAACATACCGATGACAAAGGGAACAACGTATGTTGTTATGCGGTCTGACCGATAAAGATCTTCGTAGAATATGTGGGAGCCAATATGAGCATCCAGGTTCCGCTATTGGTTATTGACCGGAAACATGTCTCGGTCATGTCTACATTGTTCTCGAACCCGTAGGGTCCGCACGCTTAAGGTTTCGATGACAGTTATATTATGAGTTTATGAGTTTTGATGTACCGAAGTTAGTTCGGAGTCTCGGATGTGATCACGGACATAACGAGGAGTCTCGAAATGGTCGAGACATAAAGATTGATATATTGGACGGATATATTCGGACACCGGAAGTGTTCCGGGTGAGTTCGGAGAAAACCGGAATACCGGAGGGTTACCGGAACCCCCCGGGAGAAGTAATGGGCCATATGGGCCTTAGTGGAGAGAGAGAAAGGCAGCCAGGGTGGGCCGCACGCCTCCTCCCCCCTAGTCCGAATTGGACTAGGAGATGGGGGGGGGCGGCGCCCCCCTTTCCTTCTCCCTCCCCACTTCCTTTCCCCCTCCTAGTAGGAGTCCTACTCCTACTAGGAGGAGGACTCCTCCTTGGCGCGCCAATAGGGCCGGCCAGCCTCCTCCCCTTGCTCCTTTATATACGGGGGCAGGGGGCACCCCTAGACACACAAGTTGATCCACGTGATCATTTTCTTAGCCGTGTGCGGTGCCCCCTTCCACCATAATCCTCGATAATATTATAGCGGTGCTTAGGCGAAGCCCTACGACGGTAGAACATCAAGATCGTCACCACGCCGTCGTGCTGACGGAACTCTTCCCCGACACTTTGCTGGATCGGAGTCCGTGGATCGTCATCGAGCTGAACGTGTGCTAAAACTCGGAGGTGCCGTAGTTTCGGTGCTTGATCGGTCGGGTCGTGAAGACGTACGACTACATCAATCGCGTTGTGTTAACGCTTCCGCTGTCGGTCTAGAAGGGTACGTAGATCACACTCTCCCCTCTCGTTGCTATGCATCACCATGATCTTGCGTGTGCGTAGGAAATTTTTTGAAATTACTACGTTCCCCAACAAATATATGGTCTGATGCTTATGTGCTACTAGATTACTAAAGACAAATTGCACACTATGCACTCAATTTGATACTTGCTTAACAGTTTCAATGTAAACCAACTGTTAAACCTGAAAAGATGCAAAGCTGAAATCAAACTGATGACTGTAGCAAGAGTGCTCCCAACACAATATCACAATTCTGCATTCTAACCTGTACTTGCAACATTTAATGCTGGCAAGAACATATGGAGGCAGATATAGTTCCCAAGATATTTATATGACCAATGTATTTCTCACTAATAAGGTGCATACAGATGTAGTCTAGGCTGGGGACACAGAGGAGTTTGAAACATTTCAAACTTAAGACATGAGAACAGACAACAAAGCTTCAGGCTTGCAAGCTAAAGTAGACCACAAAGTAACTTATGTGAGGCACTTTGTTGGAATTACAACATGTTAGAGTAAAGGTCC
>NW_025263738.1:0-1584 GCF_018294505.1 Triticum aestivum
AGGTGCTAACTGGTTCAGCCACGCTCTGGCCGAGCCCTCCAACATGAGAGGCAGGTGCTTCATGGCCACTTCATCATTGCCGCCGCCAATCTGGACGGCCACTCGGTAGTCCTCAAGCCAAGTATCGGGCTTGGACTCGCCAGTGAACTTACTGACTCCAGTCGCCAACCTGAAGTTGGGAGGAATCACAGCGGCCCTGATGGCTCTACTAAAGCACTCTGGCCCCAAAACATGTACTCTGCTGCTGGTAGGTGCATCTCTGTCGTGACCTTCTCGGTGAGCCCTGTTCCTGTCAACCAAACCTTGGACGAGAATGGATCTTGCATCAAAGCCTGGCCCTCTGGGGTCGACTGGAATCCTTCGCCCACCACTATGAGGGCGCCTGTCATCCAGCTGGCGAGGCACATACGACCCGCTCCTCGGGGGAGGCGTGGGCACTCGACGTCGACCATCACGATCGACGCGGTGATCATACTGCTCATGGTTCCCATACTGGTCATGCCGGTCTCCGCGTCCCTCATGCCTCGTGGGCGATCTCGGGCTGTGAGCCGACTGGACTGTGTCCGCGGCAATGGATCTGCTATGAATCCTGTTCCGCAACTGAGAAACAGCGGAATTCTGATCTCCTGCTGCCCGGAGTAACGCTGTGATCTGCAGCAAGCCTCTGCCAGCCTCCGACTGGGAAGGCTGAATCGACTCCGCTATACGGCCCGCAGCTGCTAAATTCTGAATCGGAGTTCGATATACCTGCGGGGGCGGGATGAGCTAACGTCAACTTGATTCGGGAACCTGTTGTCACGCACGCTCGTCGAGCGCTTGCTGGAGGTTCTCCAGTCGAGTGCGCTCGGCCAAGTTTGCCAGGCGCGCGTCTTCCAAGGCGCAAGCCTCGGGGGTTTCTCCAATGATAGGAGTGTGCAGTGCATCCACGTTCCGGGGGCGAAGTTCTTCTCTCTGCACCGACGTGAGAGGCTCAGGAAGATACTCCTCATGGGGACGCGATGGGTCGCCTCCACCTGCGCCTCCGCCGGTGTGGGGAAAACCAGGAGGACTGGGCGGTCCATCGACCATCAGAACCTCCATCGCCGGATCGCTACTGTCGCACTCGGATGCAGTCTCTACGGAGCCAGTCAAACAGGCCGTAGAGGGATTCGTCGGGCTCGATTGCCGCAATTTGAGGGGTGGCTGACTGACGTGCCACCGCGTGTCTCACCCACCGCTGAAGTCTCGACCGACCGGAGCGCTTGCGCCGGCGGGAAACGGGGAGGGAGGACAACACAGGAGCCGACCGGTAGGGGTCGACGGTTGCCGCAGGAGAACGCCGCGGATGCACGCGCTAAAGTGCGTTGCCCCGTGAACAGGGAGTGCGTCCACGTCGAGCGGAGCCTCCTGGAGCCAAGCAGAGTCGTCGACGATGAACGTGAGCGCACCGAGACGGATCTCACGGCCCTCCACCAAAACTCCACCGAAAACCATGATGATTCGGGTCGGAAAAGGTCGCAACTCCTCCAACAAACGCTAAAACACCTGCCCCACGGTGGGCGCCAACTGTCGTGGTTCTAAGTCTGACAGTGATGTAGGGGGGTA
>NW_025263739.1:0-1584 GCF_018294505.1 Triticum aestivum
AGGAATAAGGCACGATTGGTAGCTCAAGGCTACACACAGGTTGAAGGAATTGATTTCGATGAAACTTTTGCACCTGTTGCTAGACTTGAGGCTATTCGCATATTACTTGCTTATGCTAATCATCATGATATCATCTTATATCAAATGGATGTGAAAAGTGCATTCCTCAATGGTAAGCTTGAGGAAGAAGTAGATGTTGCTCAACCCCCAGGTTTTGAAGATCCAAAGAATCCTGACGAAGTCTTCAAACTTAATAAGGCCCTCTATGGCCTCAAGCAAGCCCCTCGGGCGTGGTATGATACATTGAAGGAATTCTTCGTGAAGAATGGCTTCACACCCGGTAAACTCGACCCTACTCTCTTTACTAAATCTTATGATGGTGAACTGTTTGTGTGCCAAATATATGTTGATGATATTATCTTTGGCTGTACTGACCAACGTTATAGTGATGAATTTGCCTATATGATGAGTGAAGAATATCAAATGTCTATGATGGGAGAGTTGAAATTTTTCTTAGGTCTTCAAATTCATCAACAGCGCAATGGCATATTCATATCTCAGGAGAAATACCTCAAAGATGTACTGAGGAAATTCGGCATGCAAGATTGCAAAGGCGTCAAAATTCCTATGCACACAAAAGGCCATCTATGCACTGATGAAAATGGTATTGACTTCGATCACAAGGTATACCGCTCCATGATTGGTTCTTTATTGTACTTATGTGTATCTAGGCCAGATATAATGCTTAGTGTTTGCATGTGTGCCCGATTTCAAGCTGCACCGAAGGAATCACACCATAAGGCTGTGAAGCATATTCTTTGATATCTAGCTCACACACCAACACTAGGATTATGGTACCCCAAGGGCTCTGTTTTTGATCTCATTGGATATTCTGACTCTGATTATGCTGGTGATCGTGTGGACCGCAAGTCAACTTCTGGCACTTGTCATTTCCTCGGACGATCTTTGGTCTGTTGGTCCTCGAAGAAACAGAACTGCGTATCACTGTCTACTGCGGAAGCTGAATACATTGTTGCTGGCTCTTGCTGTGCTCAACTGCTTTGGATGAAGCAAACACTCAAGGACTATGGCGTCAACGTGAAGAATGTGCCTCTCCTCTGCGACAATGAGAATGCCATCAAGATTGCTCACAACCCAGTTCAGCACTCGAAGACAAAGCACATTTAGATTCGTCATCATTTTCTTCGTGGTCATGTGTTGAAGGGCGACATCTCCATCGAGCACGTGAAGACTGAAGAACAGTTAGCTGATATCTTCACTAAGCCCTTGGATGAGAAGAGATTTAGCAAGTTGCAGTGTGAACTAAATATCTTAGAATCTTCGAATGTTCTTTGAAAAGGACACACATCCTAACACTTATGCAAAATTGATGACTTAGATGTGCAACACATGAAGAAACGTTTTTCTTCAATCAATGAAGAATAACACTCTAAGTGTGAAGAAATTAATGAAGAATTTGATTCTTAGAACCCTACGACAATTGTACGCGGTGTCTGAAATCATCATTCTTATACGGTGGGTCACGCCACCACAAAAAGTTGAAAATCTTCAATTTGAGTTTTT
>NW_025263740.1:0-1584 GCF_018294505.1 Triticum aestivum
CCAGCTGAGTCAAGCGGTTATGCAACCCAGACATAGTGAGTATGTGCTCACTGACAGAACTATTTTCCTCCATCTTACAGCTGAAGAATTTGTCGGAGACTTCATATCTCTCGACCCGGGCATGAGCTTGGAAAACCATTTTCAGCTCTTCGAACATCTCATATGCTCCATGTCTCTCAAAACGCTTTTGGAGCCCCGGCTCTAGGCTGTAAAGCATGCCGCACTGAACGAGGGAGTAGTCATCGGAACGTGCCTGCCAAGCGTTCATAACGTCTTGTTCTGCAGGGAGAACGGGTGCGTCACCAAGCGGTGCTTGTAGGACATAATCTTTCTTGGCAGCTATGAGGATGATCCTCAGGTTCCGGACCCAGTCCGTATAGTTGCTGCCATCGTCTTTCAGCTTGGTTTTCTCTAGGAACGCGTTGAAGTTGAGGACTACGTTGGCCATTTGATCTACAAGACATATTGTAAAAAATTTAGACTAAGTTCATGATAATTAAGTTCAATTAATCAAATTATTAATGAACTCCCACTTAGATTAGACATCCCTCTAGTCATCTAAGTATTACATGATCCGAGTTAAACTAGACCGTGTTCGATCATCACGTGAGACGGACTAGTCAACATCGGTGAACATCTTCATGTTGATCGTATCTTCTATAAGACTCATGCTCGACCTTTCGGTCTTCCGTGTTCTGAGGCCATGTCTGTACATGCTAGGCTCGTCAAGTCAACCTAAGTGTTTGCATGTGTAAATCTGTCTTACACCCGTTGTATGTGAACGTCTGAATAAAACACCCGATCATCACTTGGTGTTTTGAAACAGCGAACTGTCGCAACGGTGCACAGTTAGGGGGAGCACTTCTTGAAATTAGTATGAGGGATCACCTTATTTACTACCGTCGTTCTAAGTAAACAAGATGCAAAACATGATAAACATCACATGCAATCAAATAATAAACGTGACATGATATGGCCAATATCACATAGCTCCTTTGATCTCCATCTTGGGGCTCCATGATCATCTTGTCACCGGCTTGACACCATGATCTCCATCATCATGATCTCCATCATCGTGTCTCCATGAAGTTGCTCGCCAACTATTACTTCTACTACTATGGCTAACGTGTTTAGCAATAAAGTAAAGTAATTTACATGGCATTTCTTGATGACACGCAGGTCATATAAAAGAATAAAGACAACTCCTATGGCTCCTGCCGGTTGTCATACTCATCGACATGCAAGTCGTGATTCCTATTACAATAGCATGAACATCTCATACATCACATATAGATCATTCATCATTCATCACAACTTTGGCCATATCATATCACAAACCACTTGCTGCAAAAACAAGTTAGACGTCCTCTAATTGTTGTTGCAAGTTTTACGTGGCTGAATTAGGGTTCTAGCAAGAACGTTTTCTTACCTACGTTAAAGCCACAACGTGATTTGTCAACTTCTATTTACCCTTCATAAGGACCCTGTTCATCGATTCCGCTCCAACTAAAGTAGGAGAGACAGACACCCGCCAGCCACCTTATGCAACTAGTGCATGTTAGTCGGTGGAACCGGTCTCACGTA
>NW_025263741.1:0-1584 GCF_018294505.1 Triticum aestivum
AAAAACTCAAATTGAAGATTTTCAACTTTTTGTGGTGGCGTGACCCACCGTATAAGAATGATGATTTCAGACACCGCGTACAATTGTCGTAGGGTTCTAAGAATCAAATTCTTCATTAATTTCTTCACACTTAGAGTGTTATTCTTCATTGATTGAAGAAAAACGTTTCTTCATGTGTTGCACATCTAAGTCATCAATTTTGCATAAGTGTTAGGATGTGTGTCCTTTTCAAAGAACATTCGAAGATTCTAAGATATTTAGTTCACACTGCAACTTGCTAAATCTCTTCTCATCCAAGGGCTTAGTGAAGATATCAGCTAACTGTTCTTCAGTCTTCACGTGCTCGATGGAGATGTCGCCCTTCAACACATGACCACGAAGAAAATGATGACGAATCTAAATGTGCTTTGTCTTTGAGTGCTGAACTGGGTTGTGAGCAATCTTGATGGCATTCTCATTGTCGCAGAGGAGAGGCACATTCTTCACGTTGACGCCATAGTCCTTGAGTGTTTGCTTCATCCAAAGCAGTTGAGCACAGCAAGAGCCAGCAACAATGTATTCAGCTTCCGCAGTAGACAGTGATACGCAGTTCTGTTTCTTCGAGGACAAACAGACCAAAGATCGTCCGAGGAAATGACAAGTGCCAGAAGTTGACTTGCGGTCCACACGATCACCAGCATAATCAGAGTCAGAATATCCAATGAGATCAAAAACAGAGCCCTTGGGGTACCATAATCCTAGTGTTGGTGTGTGAGCTAGATATCAAAGAATATGCTTCACAGCCTTATGGTGTGATTCCTTCGGTGCAGCTTGAAATCGGGCACACATGCAAACACTAAGCATTATATCTGGCCTAGATACACATAAGTACAATAAAGAACCAATCATGGAGCGGTATACCTTGTGATCGAAGTCAATACCATTTTCATCAGTGCATAGATGGCCTTTTGTGTGCATAGGAATTTTGACGCCTTTGCAATCTTGCATGCCGAATTTCCTCAGTACATCTTTGAGGTATTTCTCCTGAGATATGAATATGCCATTGCGCTGTTGATGAATTTGAAGACCTAAGAAAAATTTCAACTCTCCCATCATAGACATTTGATATTCTTCACTCATCATATAGGCAAATTCATCACTATAACGTTGGTCAGTACAGCCAAAGATAATATCATCAACATATATTTGGCACACAAACAGTTCACCATCATAAGATTTAGTAAAGAGAGTAGGGTCGAGTTTACCGGGTGTGAAGCCATTCTTCACGAAGAATTCCTTCAATGTATCATACCACGCCCGAGGGGCTTGCTTGAGGCCATAGAGGGCCTTATTAAGTTTGAAGACTTCGTCAGGATTCTTTGGATCTTCAAAACCTGGGGGTTGAGCAACATCTACTTCTTCCTCAAGCTTACCATTGAGGAATGCACTTTTCACATCCATTTGATATAAGATGATATCATGATGATTAGCATAAGCAAGTAATATGCGAATAGCCTCAAGTCTAGCAACAGGTGCAAAAGTTTCATCGAAATCAATTCCTTCAACCTGTGTGTAGCCTTGAGCTACCAATCGTGCCTTATTCCT
>NW_025263742.1:0-1584 GCF_018294505.1 Triticum aestivum
ATGTTTCATGTTGGAAATAATCCAACTATGGACCAGGAGTAGTTTGGTGATTTTTGGAGTTGCCTAGGTATTTTATTTAATTCAACAAAGTTGCAGATATATTAAATAAAAACAGAAACAGAAAAAAAGGGAAAAACTTACCTGTGCGGCCCAGCCAGCTGGCCGGCCCAGCTAGCCAGCCCAGCCCACCACCGCCGTCGTCCTCCTGGCGCCAGTCGGCCAGGCGTGTGGCCGGCGCGCGCGCACGGCCACCGCGCCACGCCACCTCTCTCCCTGCCTGCCTGCCCTCCCCTCCTCGTCTCGGTGTCCCTGGACGACGCCACGCCTCCTCCCTGCTCTCTCTCACTCTCCCCCGGCTCTCCCCTCGCTCTCTCTCTCGCCCGGCCGAACACCACCGTCGCCGCCGTTCGCCATAGCCACCGTCTCCGACCACCCCTCGCTTCCCCGACTAGCTCAGGAGCTCCGCCTCGACTCCCTCTTCCTCCCCACCGCTTCACAGCTCCCCGGAAGCCCTGCATCGCCGCCACGTCGCCGTTCCCCTCTTCGGGCTCCGACCACCGTCGCCGTCGAATTCGCCGTCTCCAGCGCGTCCCCGAGCCCGCTTCGACGCCCACTGCAACCGCGGTGAGCTACGCCACCGTTTCCCCCTCTTCTCCCCCTCGTTCCCTCACCGTAGCCTCCTCCCCACCACGGCCGAACCTCCGCCGTCGCCGAGCTCGCCGTCGACGCAGCTCCGGTGACCATTTGGTCACCCCGGCGAGTCCAACGAGTTCACAAAACCCCGTAGAGCACCCCTAGCACCTCGCTTTGCTCGACTTCGAGCTCCAGCACCGTTCCCGTGCACGACCGAACCCCGGCGGCCGCAGCCGAGCTCGCCGGCGTCGATTCCGGCCACCCAGACCCCAACGGGCTCCGCCAAGAGCTGCGGGTTGCCCTCAGCTCCACTCCGGTGGTCTCCGCGGTCCGTTTGGTGGCCGAAATGACCAAAGTCACTTCCGCCGCCGCGTCGGGCTCGCCGGCGACTAAACGCCGGCAGCCGACTTTGACTTTGACCACGGGTGGGCCCTGGTTGACTCCTCTGAGTCAATGACAGATGGGGCCCAGCCCTGTTAATTAAACAGGATTAGTTTTAATTAAGTTTTAATTAAAATAATCACCCTGACATGCGGGACCCACTGTCAGGTTTGACCCAGACCTGTTCCGTTGACCTGCTGACGTCACACTGACGTCAGGCTGACGCAGTAATTGAATTTCTGGATTTAAATTAAATCAGGAAATTCCAGAATATTAATTAAACTTCAAAAATTCATAACTTTTATTCTGTAACTCCAAATTGGACAAATTATATATGAAAAATGATCAGAAAAATCCAATCTATCCATCTGTACTATTTTCATGCATGATCAAACAAGTTAAATTGATGTTTTAAGCAGAACAAGAAAAGGCACTTTAAAAGGCCATATTTGAATTTGAAATTTGAATCCTTGATTCAAATTTGTTCAAACACTTCTGGTTTTAGTTGCATTAGCCCAACACACTCATATTGCCATGTTTCATGCATGCATCATATTGTTGCACATTGTT
>NW_025263743.1:0-1583 GCF_018294505.1 Triticum aestivum
ACTAACTTGGTGATGGTGACTAGAGAATTCTGTCAATCACTATTTTATCTGGAAGATTAACTCCCACTTGATTCAAGCGATTGTAGTACCCAGACAATCTGAGCACATGCTCACTAGTTGAGCGATTCTCCTCCATCTTTTAGCTATAGAACTTGTTGGAGACTTCATATCTCTCAACTCGGGTATTTGCTTGAAATATTAACTTCAACTCCTGGAACATCTCATATGGTCCATGACGTTCAAAACGTCTTTGAAGTCCCGATTCTAAGCCATTAAGCATGGTGCACTAAACTATCAAGTAGTCATCATATTGAGCTAGCCAAATGTTCATAACGTCTGCATCTGCTCCTGCAATAGGTCTGTCACCTAGCGGTGCATCAAGGACATAATTTTTCTATGCAGCAATGAGGATAATCCTCAGATCACGGATCCAATCCGCATCTTTGCTACTAACATCTTTCAACATATTTTTTCTCTAGGAACATATAAAAAATAAACACAGGGAAGCAACAACGCGAGCTATTGATCTATAACATAATTTGCAAAAATACTATCAGGACTAAGTTCATGATAAATTTAAGTTCAATTAATCATATTACTTAAGAACTCCCACTTAGATAGACATCCCTCTAATCCTCTAAGTGATCACGTGATCCATATCAACTAAACCATGTCCGATCATCACGTGAGATGGAGTAGTTTCAATGGTGAACATCACTATGTTGATCATATCTACTATATGATTCACGCTCGACCTTTCGGTCTCCGTGTTCCGAGGCCATATCTGTTATATGCTAGGCTCGTCAAGTTTAACCTGAGTATTCCGCGTGTGCAACTGTTTTGCACCCGTTGTATTTGAACGTAGAGCCTATCACACCCGATCATCACGTGGTGTCTCAGCACGAAGAACTTTCGCAACGGTGCATACTCAGGGAGAACACTTATACTTTGATAATTTAGTGAAGGATCATCTTATAATGCTACCGTCAAACAAAGCAAGATAAGATGCATAAAGGATTAACATCACATGCAATCAATATAAATGATATGATATGGCCATCATCATCTTGTGCTTGTGATCTCCATCTCCGAAGCACCGTGCTTGTGATCTCCATCTCCGAAGCACCGTCATGATCACCATCGTCACCAGCGTGACACCTCGATCTCCATCGTAGCATCGTTGTCGTCTCGCCAACTTATTGCTTTTACGACTATCGCTACCGCTTAGTGATAAAGTAAAACTATTACATGGCGATTGCATCTCATACAATAAAGCGACAACCATATGGCTCCTGCCAGTTGCCGATAACTCGGTTACAAAACATGATCATCTCATACAACACATTATATCACATCATGTCTTGACCATATCACATCACAACATGCCCTGCAAAAACAAGTTAGACGTCCTCTACTTTGTTGTTGCATATTTTACGTGGCTGCTACGGGCTTAGCAAGAACCGTTCTTACCTACGCATCAAAACCACAACGATAGTTTGTCAAATTGGTGCTGTTTTAACCTTCGCAAGGACCGGGCGTAGCCACACTCGGTTCAACTAAAGTGAGAGAGACAGACACCCGCC
>NW_025263744.1:0-1583 GCF_018294505.1 Triticum aestivum
GTTTGACCACGGGATCTACCCCTTTGACTTTGCACGGACGGGCTTTGACCAGTAGACCTCCCCACCTGGTTGTGTTAGGTCAGCCCATAGGAACACATTGGAGCAACATCCGGGGAAGTCCCACAGCAAGATCCCCTCCGTGTAGACCCCACGCGTCCGTTTCCCCCCTCCAGGTGCCGGCGGCAGCGCCATTCGTGAGGGGGGCACACCCCGGACACGCGTGCCGGGCGTTTGCAACCGCGACAACACTTCCAGACTTGTGAGAGGCCGCCGGCGCAAGATTTGGCGGCATGCTAGCCCCCGGAGGCCGCCGGCCACAGCCGTAGGCGCGCGAAGGGCAATCCGCGTAGAGGGAATTTTTCGGATACTTCTCCATCACCAAAAATTATGAAAAAATACCATCGTTCCTATAGCACATGTGCCCACGTCGTGCAAAAAAATCATGATTTTATCGCGCTCCAAGTATTTAGTAATATTGACGCCGCATCGTTACCGCAGAACGTCTACTACCGTGTCATCGCCGTCCGTGAGGGGAGCCACGCCCTGGAGACGCGTCCCGCCTCTTCGGACATGCCACCACACCACCCCGCATGTATGACGGCCCGGTGCGACGCTCAGGTGGCATTGCTACCCCCAGTGCCCCCGTCCCGCCTAACCCTGTAGCGTTTGACCACGGGATCTACCCCTTTGACTTTGCACGGACGGGCTTTGACCAATGGACCTCCCCACCCGGTTGTGTTAGGTCAGCCCATAGGAACACTTTGGAGCAACATCCGGGGCAGACCCACAGCAAGATCCCCTCCGTGTAGACCCCACGCGTCCGTTTCCCCCCTCCAGGTGCCGGCGGCAGCGCCGTCCGTGAGGGGGGCACACCCCGGACACGCGTGCCGGGCGTTTCCAACCGCGACAACACTTCCAGACTTGTGAGAGGCCGCCAGTGCAAGATTTGGCGGCATGCTAGCCCCCGGAGGCCGCCGGCCACATCCGTAGACGCGCGAAGGGCAATCCGCGTGGAGGGAATTTTTCGGATACGTCTCCATCACCAAAAATTATGAAAAAATACCATCGTTCCTATAGCACATGTGCCCACGTCCTGCAAAAAAAAATCATGATTTTATCGCGCTCCGAGTATTTAGTAATATTGACGCCGCATCGTTACCGCAGAACGTCTACTACCGTGTCATCGCCGTCCGTGAGGGGGGCCACGCCCCGGAGACGCGTCCCGCCTCTTCGGACATGCCACCACACCACCTCGCATGTATGAGGGCCCGGTGCGATGCTCCGGTGGCATTGCTACCCCCCAGTGCCCCCGTCCCGCCTAACCCTGTAGCGTTTGACCACAGGATCTACCACTTTGACTTTTCACGGACGGGCTTTGACCAGTGGACCTCCCCACCTAGTTGTGTTAGGTCAGCCCATAGGAACACTTTGGAGCAACATCCGGGGCAGACCCACAGCAAGATCCCCTCCGTGTAGACCCCACGCGTCCGTTTCCCCCCTCCAGGTGCCGGCGGCAGCGCCGTCCATGAGGGGGGCACACCCCGGACACGCGTGCCGGGCATTTGTAACCCCGACAACACTTC
>NW_025263745.1:0-1583 GCF_018294505.1 Triticum aestivum
TATCTCAAGGATCATCATATATGTTGTGACACCCCAAAAATTTGGCCTTGTTTTAATGAATTAAATTTTTTTTACCAGGAATTAAGCTTTGAGTTTCTGAGCTCCATTTTAATTTTTAAATCATTTCCTTCCCTGTTGTGATGAGTTTTTCCCTAAGTGAAAACTTTTCAAAGTATGTTATTGGACTTATTTAACCTCTCAAGAAAAACTTTTCTTTTATCAGTATAAATAATTAACTAATTAAATTGCTTGATCTTTATTTTCTTGAAAAAATGGTGTTTCAAGGTTATATGGCCATATTTGAACTACAACCATTTGATAAATTCACCTAAAACTCTAACCAAAATTTGGAGATGTCAAGTGATGTTTTTAAATCACTTTTATACAAAAATATATTTTATTTATGTTATAATTTGAGCTCTGCATCAATTTTTCCTTCTCTGGTCCAGAGTACATTTTGCACTACAACTCTTTTAAATAATTCTTTCTAGCCTCCACCAAAATTATGGGATGTTGATAGTAGCATATGATTCAACTTTATGCAAAAACCTAGTGCTGTTCTTTGAAAATTTTGAGTGAATCAACCTCTTTTTCATTCTAGACCTACTTGATGGTTTGTACAGCAACCATATTTTTGCTTGCTCTTTAACCCTTGATTATTTCTCCCACTTGTAGACAGCCCTACCAAACCCTTAAGTCCAGGAGCATGCACCTTTTGGATCATTTTTGGTTCATGAAATAATGCTATTTATTTCCTGTCCAGAATTGAAGTTCTGCTAAACTTGCACTAACAAGTTTCTTCTTTTGGCAAAATAACCTCACCACTCTCTCTTGCATCTAAGGAGGCCTTGATCTAGAGATTTGGGCCATCCCAAGAGTTGCTTAGAAGCCTTTAACATTTTGTCAAACACCTGGTGTGCATGGCCAGTTTTGACATGATTTTGTCTTTGCATTGTGACCTTGCACCTCGGATCATACTAGCATGTCCACTAGGATCCCAGTTGCTCCTAACTTGGGTCTGTTAATTGCCAGCCTCGACCGCGACCTCTAGCGTGCTCTGGCATAGTGTCGAACACATCCCGTGCACGCCCGGAGCGCGACCAGAGCGCGCGTATTGCACGACCCGCGCCCAAGCTGACACGCTGGCCCCATGGCTTTGGCCCGCTCTGCAGCACCTCGCCACGCACTCCCCTTCTCACCGCAACACGCCAAGCAGCCCCCGCCGCGCCCGATAGGCCAAGCGCTAGCCGCCGCCGCCGCCCGACAGCCTCTGCCCATGTCGGCGCCGCCAAAGCCACTCCCGCTCGCCACCTGCCCCTGTGAGCAGTGCGTGCTCATCCACAGCTTCGTCCGCTAGCATTCGTCGCCGCCACGTCGCCCTAGCTACAGAGAGGCGGTTCGCCGGAGAGCTTATCCACGGCCGCCGCGGAACCGACCTCGGCGCGCTATAAATGGACCCCCCGAGCTTTCCCGAGCACGCAGGCGACCCTATGCTACCCCCATAGCGCTCCCCTGCCTCGCATTCGACCCGGGGAGGCCTCCTTCCTCATCTCCGGCAACTCCTGCCGCCGCCACCGCCCCGG
>NW_025263746.1:0-1583 GCF_018294505.1 Triticum aestivum
GGGGGTGGTGATGATTTTATGGCATGGGCACACGAAAAATCTGGCATCTACACAGTTAAATCGGCGTACCGGTCTCTAGTGAACAAAAAAGAGCGTTTTGCTCTCGAAGAAGGGACGGGTATGGGGTCGTCAACTGACAACACAGAGCTATGGCGTGCCTTATGGAAACTCAATGTGATCCCTAAAGTTCGGGTCTTCTACTGGCGAGTCTTGAGAGGAATTATTCCGGTGGAATGTACCTTAAAGCATCGCCATATTTAGGAGATCGGAAGATGCAAAATCTGCATGGCCATGGATGAGGATTTAGCTCACGCACTCATTCATTGTTCGCATGCAAAGCAATTCTGGGTGCAAGCTCAACAGCTACTTGATTTCTCTCTACCGAAGCTACACCCAAGCACTTGGTCTCGCGATATTTTATGTGACCAGCTTTTCTCAGAGAAGAAGCGATCGATCATAGTCATAGTGATGTGGGCGATCTGGCACTCCCGGAATCGTCTCACACATGATCAGGAGAAACTTGACCCGTCTACTTCTGTGAGACGCATTAAAGAAGATCTAGCGATCTTGGATATACCTCGGTCAGACCTAAAAATTCTGCCAGGTTATGTGTGGCGGCCCCCTGATGGAACGATCATCAAAATAAATACCGATGCAACAATTCATCTGGATGGCGGTAATGGTGGAGCAGGGGGGGTGGCGTGATCAGCTGGTCGCCTCTTGGGAGCATGGAGCAAACTCCTTGTGGGTGTCACGGACCCCCTTATAGCTGAAGCGATGTCTATACGGGAAGGCGTGCACTTTGTGAATCTCAGAGGATTTCAGGAGGTGATCATCGAAACAGATTGTCTGGAGGTTGTGGAACTCTGGAAGAATCGTCAGAATTCCTTCACGGTTGTGGCACCGTTGTTTTATGAGATAGGAGAGCTAGCTATTGTTTTTTCTTATTTTGATATTCTTCATGTAATCCGGTCAGCAAACTATCCAACTCATCTCTGTGCCAAGCGTGCTTGCACACTGAGTATGACTGAAAGTTGGCTGGAAGAGACCCCTAGCTTCCTGGTGAGTAACCTATTGGTTGACGATCCAGCGAATGCTTTTGTTTGAATAAAGCTCTCGCTATTGCTCGTAAAAAAAACCAATAATGCTACACGTACGGATATTAACAGGTTGAGACTAATTACAGGCTAACATGGCATGGTTTGATTGGCAAGAAGGAGAGGAAGCGGGGCCACCCCGATGAAAATCAGGGGGGCCGAAGAGAATTAGTGAAGGGCTTCCGTAACTTGCCTGTAATAGGCCTGTAGGTCTAGGCCCCGCTTCCTCTCCTTCTTGCCAATCAAACCATGCCATGTCAGCCTGTAATTAGTCTCAGCCTGTAAATATCGGTACGTGTAGCATTATTGCCACAACATTCCAATGAGCGACAACAGCTACACTAGCAGAGAGAGCCGCGTATTCTCCTTTTTTCTGCACCTGTGATTACCAGGTCGTTTCAGGTTTGGATCCAGATCGGGTGCGGGCCAGCACACTTGATTCCTATTAGCAGTTAATTAGTATAAAAGACAACATTACCCTTTACA
>NW_025263747.1:0-1583 GCF_018294505.1 Triticum aestivum
TGCCCAAAGGCCTTTAGTCGCGGTTGGCCAGGCCAACCGCGACTAAAGCTCCTCCCTTTTAGTCGCGGTTTGTGGCACGAACCGGAACTAATGGGGTTGAGACCTTTAGTCCCGGTTCGTGCCACGAACCGGTACTAAAGGTCCCATTTTCAAACTCTACCCCCCCCCCCGGGATCGCCTTTTCAGTTTTAAAAAAAATAAAAGAAAATAATGGAAATGTCAAAAAAATAAAAGAAAATAAGTTTCTCATGTGATATGTGGTCTAGTTGTTGGGAAAATTTGCAAATGTGAATTTTGACTTTATTTGCAAAATCTCTCTGAAATTTGTAAAAATGGGCATAACTTTTGCATACTAACTCGGATGAAAAAGTTTTTTATATGAAAAATCATCTACTCGAAAAGTTACATCATTAGGATATCTGACAGTTGCTTACAACTCGTGTACATAAGATAATTATAATTTCTTCCTGTTGTGAACTCTTGCGCTCAGAGCTGCTGATAGCTGGTGGTTAAAATAATCTTGGGGTTCTTAGGCACATGTAGCTGCCAATAGCTGGTCAATCTATTTATATATAAAATGTACTTGATGGGCTCACGAGAAAAAAGAGAAAATGGAACTCCACAATAATTAGATAGATCCGTTCGCTTAATTCATAGAGAAAGAAACATAACCGTTGGATTAAGACAATTTTTTTACAACATAAATCGATTGAGAATTTACCCACCATTGCCATTACATAAAATTTATATATAAAAAGTACTTGATGGGCTCACCAGAAAGAAGAGAAAATGCTAGAAAACTCCACAATAATTAGATAGATCCGTCCGCTTAATTCATAGAGAAAGAAACATAACCGTTGAATGAAGACAATTTTTTTACAACATAAATCGATTGAAAATTTACCCACCATTGCCATTACATAAAAATACCTTTTCAATATAAGGAAACGA
This sequence comes from Triticum aestivum, assembly GCF_018294505.1. Taxonomy (NCBI): domain Eukaryota; kingdom Viridiplantae; phylum Streptophyta; class Magnoliopsida; order Poales; family Poaceae; genus Triticum; species Triticum aestivum. Next base: position 952 of record NW_025263747.1, read on the forward strand.
ATACACGTGCGCATCTCTCCCAACAACTCACGAGCGCTTCCTTCCCTAAAAAAAAACTCACGAGCCCTTCTTCAAAAATTCCTCACGAGCCCTATTGATCCTCTCTCTCCTTTGTGCCGCCGCCGCCGTCTACATCCTCCATCAACATTAGACTGTCGGATGCCTTCTCTACAAAACTTCTCCTCCTCTCCGGCGTCTCAGGCAAGTAGCAGCACACAAATTCCCTTAATTTGTCCCGCTACAGCAGCGAGGTAGTTGTCCTCCCACAGGTTTATCTTAGATTATGATCAGTTTGGCCTTCCTTGCGATCCAGCGATTTCTAGGTAATCTGTACTCCCATTAGCCATGACGGAAGTATCTGACAATTTCTGTGTATGATCTCTATCGACCATTGCATCAGGATAATTAATCTCACGTGTTGCTGTTCTTTTGATTTTTTTGGTAGATCTCCGATCGTGGTGGCGAGCAGCGACCTTTCCACCCCTGAGGTTCTAGCCTATGGTGCCAAACATATCCATGATTTTCCAGGATGTACGTCTCTCTCAGTTATTAATTTCAGGAGTTCGTATTCTTGCTGCTTCCAGGCTATCTACACTGGTAGAAAAAGAGGCTTCCGTCCAGCCCCATTAGTC
>NW_025263748.1:0-1583 GCF_018294505.1 Triticum aestivum
ACTTATAAACTCCCGAAACTTTCTGGTTATGCAATCTGGTGTTGGGGATACAGGGGACACAAAATATATCACCCAAACTAGCAATCCCTAGATCCAGCTGTATCCATCCGTCAACACATAACCAAGAAATCTTCGGAAATCGTTTACCTCAACCTTCGAAAAACATCCGTTATACAAGTTATGGCAATACTCCCGAACTCCCGCCCCAGTACTTGGTGGCGTCGAGGTGATCTCACCAACAACTGCATAAAAGAGATTTCGATGTCGGCGAAACTCAGGTATTCCAGAACTGCAACGATAAAATTGTGACGACAACACCTCGGAGCTCAACTCCCCGGGACACTGCCACAACCCCTAAATGACAGGAGGCACCAAGAACAATGTTCTCGTCACAAAACCATCGGAACGATTCCAAGATACCCGCGTGATCCTAAAAAAAATTTAGTGAAATTTGAGGAGAGAATAGTCAAAACTTCTACGTCAGGAGACCTCACCAGAGCGACGAAGGGACTGAGGAGTAAAAATAATCCTACTCTCCGATATATATAATCCTAAGACTCAAATCATTTTTGTTCTAGACTCAACAACGCCAGCGATTCGATCAAGCAGGGGGCTCCTAAGTCGGGGATGGCTCTGATTACCAACTTGTAATGCCCACGATGCGGCTATATCTCCCACGTGTCGAGGCACGACTTAGAGGCATAACCGCATAGAGGTTTTGTCGCAAGAAGGGTCATCTTCACACAATCCCATGTAATGAACAAGAATGGGAAAAAGAGTTGGCTTACAATCGCCACTTCACACAATACATGAATATAATTCATACATCATCCAAAATACAATCATATAGACCGACTACGGTCAAAATCCAGATGAAAATAAGACAACCCCAAATGCTAGATCCCCGATCGTCCCAACTGGGCTCCACTACTGATCATCAGGAAAAGACACATAGTAACGACCACGTTCCTCGTCGAACTCTCACTTGAGATCGACGCCATCATCTGCACTGGCATCGTCGGCACCTGCAACTGTTTTGGTAGAATCTCTGAGTCACAGGGACTCAGCAATCTCACACCCGCGAGATCAAGACTATTTAAGCTTAAAGGGGAGAATGGTGTAATGAGGTGGGGCTGCAGCGGCAATAAGCATATATGGTGGCTAACATACGTAAATGAGAGCGAGGAGAGAAGCAAAGGAACGGACGTCATCTAGCAATGACCAAGAAGTGATCCTGAACACCTACTTACGTCATACATAACTCAGACCGTGTTCACTTCCCGGACTCCGCCGAGAAGAGATCATCACGGCTACACACGCAGTTGATGTATTTTAATTGGGTCATCTGACAAGTTCTCTACAACCGGACATTAACAAATTCCCATCTGCCTCATAACCTCGGGCACGGCTTTCGAAAGATAATACCCTGCAGGGGTGTCCCAACTTAGCCCATCATAAGCTCTCATGGTCAACGAAGGATAAACCTTCTCCCGGGAAGACCTGATCAGTCTCGGAATCCCGGTTTACAAGACATTTCGACAATGGTAAAACAAGACCAGCAAAGCCCCCGAATGTGCCGACAA
>NW_025263749.1:0-1583 GCF_018294505.1 Triticum aestivum
AACAGGCGACCCAAGTATTCTATCTACCGTGGGCCTGCCAAACTAATCCAAATCTGAAAGGTTGGGATGTCGTTTATGAAGTGCCGCCACGTGCTAGACTATCTCCCCCAAAGGAAGAGGATTATGAACCTCACATTAACCCAGACACATATGAAGGAGAATTCTTCCAAGAGACACATCTTTCCAAAAAGCGTTTCAAGAACCGCTATACTTCACCCCAAAACATTGAAGTAGACAGTGACAGTGAATCCGACATCACCCCAGAGGAGGAACAAGAAGAGCCGGAACAAGAAGAGGTTACTGCTGCGGATGACCTGTCATTGCTTGACCGATTACGTCAAGGTGGCCTTGCACATGTTGATGCCACTGAACCCTATGAGCCCATCATTGATTATAGTGATGATGATGATTATGCATTTATTGATGATACTGATCGAGATTATTAGTAGTGTCAAGTATTAAATTTTTTAATGTTGTACTTGATGATGATACACTTAAGTGATACACATATTATTATTCATGTCGGTCTTTTTTTTATGTTGTACTAATTTCGTTTACTGTTTGTCATGGTAGGTGTTGAAAGATGGTGGGCGCTGGTCGGGAGCGCGCCAAGGCCCCTTCTTCCTCGGCGCGTGGTCTGAGGTCTTCGATTCCAGACGTACCTCATCGCCGAGCGTTGCTGGACAGTATGTCCACACCGTCGGGCCCTTCTTCGTCCACTGCGGTGCCCAGCAGGGGACGAGGTAGGAAGAGAGGAGGTGGGGCACGTGGTCGCGGGAGAGGAGGTAGGGTGACTGCTAGGGCGCCTTCCTCGCCGCCACCCCCAGCTGTTTCACCCGAGCACGTGACTGCTAGGGTGGACTCGTCCGAGGAGGAGGCTACACGGACTTCAGTCCACGAGCCTCCGGTCCACAGGTCTTGGGCCCACGAGCCTCGGGTCGACTGGCCTTCGGCCCACGAGAGTTCGGCCCACGAGACCCCGGAGGAGCACACGTCCGGATGGGGTACCTGGCCGGATCAGCCCGAGGAGCCGAGTGGCCATGCTGATGATGGCGGGGAGCCGACTGATCTTGAGGAGGAGGGTGGCACCGTCTACCAGCGTGGTGCTACACGGCTCCCGTCCGTGCCGGCGACCCGCGAGCAGAGGTGGTTGATCTTCCCTGATGGGAGAGGTACGTAAGTGCATTTAATATTTTTGTACCTTCTGCATTCACGTTTCTTCAAATAACTAATGCGTTGGCCTTGTCATGCTGCAGGGGTTGGGACCACCATCATAGTGTCCGCCGGCCCAACTCCGTCCTTGGAGTTCTTTGCCAGCAAAACTTCCCGGGGTTTGTCACGTTGCCTGGTGAGGGTCGGCTTCCAGAGCTTGGGTTGAGCTGGGAGCACTACGTGGCTGCCCCGGCCCCGCCGGATGTCATTATCGACGGTGTCGTGTGCGACACGAGGGCAGACATGGTGATCAGGACGTTCTGGGTAATTTCTCCTTTACACATTTCAAAATCTTCAACTAGCTAGTTATTAATTGTACTAATCAATATTGTCTCATTTGATTGCAGACATTCTACAGGTGTGAGGAGGGA
>NW_025263750.1:0-1583 GCF_018294505.1 Triticum aestivum
GACGGGCTTTGACCAATGGACCTACCCACCCGGTTGTGTTAGGTCAGCCCATAGGAACACTTTGGAGCAACATCCGGGCCAGACCCACAGCAAGATCCCCTCCGTGTAGACCCCACGCGTCCGTTTCCCCCCTCCAGGTGCCGGCGGCGGCGCTGTCCGTGAGGGGGGGCACACCCCGGACATGCGTGCTGGGCGTTTGCAACCGCCACAACACTTCCAGACTTGTGAGAGGCCGCCTACGCAAGATTTGGCGGCATGCTAGCCCCCGGAGGCCGCCGGCCACAGCCGTAGACGCGCGAAGGGCAATCCGCGTAGAGGGAATTTTTTGGATACTTCTCCATCACCAAAAATTATGAAAAAATACCATCGTTCCTATAGCACATGTGCCCGCGTCGTGCAAAAAAACTCATGATTTTATCGCGCTCCGAGTATTTAGTAATATTGACGCCGCATCGTTACCGCAGAACGTCTACTACCGTGTCATCGCCGTCCGTGAGGGGGGGGGCATGCCCCGGAGACGCGTCCCGCCTCTTCGGACATGCCACCACACCACCCCGCATGTATGAGGGCCCGGTGTGATGCTCCGGTGGCATTGCTACCCCCAGTGCCCCCGTCCCGCCTAACCATGTAGCGTTTGACCACGAGATCTAGCCCTTTGACTTTGCACGGATGGTCTTTGACCAATGGACCTACCCACCTGGTTGTGTTAGGTCAGCCCATAGGAACACTTTGGAGCAACATCCGGGCCAGACCCACAGCAAGATCCCCTACGTGTAGACCCCACGCGTCCGTTTCCCCCCTCCAGGTGCCGGCGGCGGCGCCGTCCGTGAGGGGGGGCACACCCCGGACATGCGTGCTGGGCGTTTGCAACCGCCACAACACTTCCAGACTTGTGAGAGGCCGCCTACGCAAGATTTGGCGGCATGCTAGCCCCCGGAGGCCGCCGGCCACAGCCGTAGACGCGCGAAGGGCAATCCGCGTAGAGGGATTTTTTTTGATACTTCTCCATCACCAAAAATTATGAAAAAATACCATCGTTCCTATAGCACATGTGCCCGCGTCGTGCAAAAAAACTCATGATTTTATCGCGCTCCGAGTATTTAGTAATATTGACGCCGCATCGTTACCGCAGAACGTCTACTACCGTGTCATCGCCGTCCGTGAGGGGGGCCACGCCCCGGAGACGCGTCCCGCCTCTTCGGACATGCCACCACACCACCCCGCATGTATGAGGGCCCGGTGCGACGCTCCGGTGGCATTGCTACCCCCAGTGCCCCCGTCCCGCCTAACCCTGTAGCGTTTGACCACGGGATCTAGCCCTTTGACTTTGCATGGACGGGCTTTGACCAGTGCACCTCCCCACCCGGTTGTGTTAGGTCAGCTCATAGGAACACTTTGGAGCAACATCCGGGCCAGACCCACAGCAAGATCCCCTCCGTGTAGACCCCACGCGTCCGTTTCCCCCCTCCAGGTGCCAACGGCGGCGCCGTCCGTGAGGGGGGGCACACCCCGGACATGCGTGCCGGGCGTTTGCAACCGCCATCACACTTCCAGACTTGTGAGAGGCCGCCTACGCAAGATTT
>NW_025263751.1:0-1583 GCF_018294505.1 Triticum aestivum
GATCTCTCTACAGAGTTGCACACATACGGTGTCATCTATCCGGCAGGGCTTCGCCGTCCAGAACTAGTTCCTGCCGGAACCCACACAGCCTTACGGCTCTACGAAACTCTTTTCGTGGGAGGGAGAGAAGAAGCCAGATAATGCATGGCATGTGTATGAGAGCAAGGGATGAGTGTGGAGGGCTGCCCCTCCACCTCTATTTATAGGAAATCCCAAGGGGGTAGGGTAGTTTCACAAAAAACCCAAAATGCACATGAATGAAGTCCTTCCACAAGGACCTAGGAGTGAAACCAAGGAACTAGAGGGTCCCCAAGGGGGGATACCCCATGTGGCCGGCCACACCCCCATGAGGGGCCCCAAAAATGGCTCCTATCCATCCATGTCATCCCCAAGATCTTTTGGAGCAAAGCCCCAAAAGGTGGCTTTCCATAAAGTAACCATAAAGCTGATTTTCACTATTCACGACGACATTTTTCAGCGTCTGATCGAACTGAAAATATTTATGTGGGCTAAGAAAATTTCCAGTACCCACTAAAATGATTTTCAACGCGTTCCAAAACAATTCCAGTTTTAGTGATTTTCATCTGCGAAACGCATCTGAAGTGGCTCCGGCAGCTCCGGAACATTTCCGGTTTTTATCTCAGAAAATTCCAAAAAGCTTCCAGAATGATTCTGGCATCCTCCAAGAATTATCAGGCATGTGCCGAAACCAATTTTACTTAATGGTGTATCCCGAAACAACTTTTCGGTATCATCGAAACTTATCCGATGACCTCTCTCTGCGGTACGATTCCGCTGTCCGAAACTTTTCGGTGTCCGAAACTTTTTCGGTGATTTTCTCTCAGACTCCCTGTCTAGTATTCAGCAGATAGATGACCCTTCAGCGTGTGACCCTATAGGTTCGGTGAAGTATAGACATGACCCGGAACCCCTTCCGATCAATGATCAACATCGGAGCCGTGGACACCCATATTGACCCCTATACCCACACGAATAAATATTCGAGTGAACCTCCAGTTGCCGTGTGCTATTCCTGTTGCTTCGCGATATGTTACAAATACCCGAGGTGAGACATGTTGGCATTCCCGTGGATCAACAACTTGTCCACTGTGCTAGTTACCTCGTTACCGGTATTGTCCTCTTTTCTCGTTATCGTGTTCCGGCATCCCCGTGATCAAATCACAAAGTGTCTGGCCAGACGATGATGGATACCGTAACACCGAGAGGGCCCAGAGATATCTCTCCATCGTCGGAGGAGCAAATCCCAATCTTGAGCTATCAAGTTACTTGACACACTTTTCCATGAACCCGTAAGCCGCCGTAATAGCCACCCATTTACGGATGACGTTTAACAAACCCCAAAGTTCATGAAGCAAGCATGAAGAAACTCGATACTCTCATGGTCTAAGGAATCATGCAAACGTTAACCATCTCTGTGTTATGTACCAATAAACTTGTGACGAATGAATCTCATAGCATAACATCAATCCGGGTCGATTCAACACAAATGTTCTCTTAACATTGTGCCCTCAAGGTTGCTGACATAGACATGCCCATGATCAGGAAAACATAACCATCATGCA
>NW_025263752.1:0-1583 GCF_018294505.1 Triticum aestivum
TGACATGCGGGCCCCGCCCGGCTAACTAAGTTAGTTAGGGCTAACTAACCTGGTTAGTTGACTGGGTCACTGACCAGTGGACCCCACTGGTCAGGTTTGACCTGAATCTGCCCCGTTGACCTGATGACGTCAGGATAAGGTCATGCTGACGCAATAATTCCTTTCTGGAATTAAAATAAATTAGGAAATAATTTATGAATTCCAGAAAATTGTATAAACTTCTAAAATTCATAGAAATTCAACCGTAACTCCAAATTAAATAAATTATATATGAAAAATTATCAGAAAAATTCAAGGAATCCATCTGTACCATTTTCATGCATGTTAGAACAACTTATCACTACTGTTTAGGACAAATGAAGTGAATGACATTTGAATATTCACATATGGAGTTTGAATTTGAATCTTGTATTCAAACCAACTTCATTTAATCTGTTGCTAGTTGCATTAGCTCAAAACACATTCATTTTGCCATGTCATGATCATGCATCATATTGTGCATTGCATTGATTGTGTTCCTTTTTGTGTTGCCGGTATTTGTCCCCTCTCGATAGACGTGATACCGATGACGTGATCATTGACACTGATGAAGACTCAATGTTATCTTCAGAAGTGCCAGGCAAGCAAAACCCCCTTGTTCATTCCGATAAAATCCTACTCTCTCGCTCCTGCTCTCTTTTACTGCATTAGGACAACAACGATTCAACTGTTACTTGCTGCGGTAGCTGAACCCCTTTATCCTTTGCATGACCTATCATTCCACAGTAAATAGATGAAACCCACTAGCATGAGTAGGAGTTGTTTGAGCCCTGTTGTGCCTACTCATTCCTGCTTGTTTGTCATGCCTGCTACTGCTTAGAGTTGAGTCAGGTCTGATTCATCAGGGATGAATCAGAGGTGTGTGAACATGTCCTACCGTGTGTGAGCTAAGTGTGTGAACACGATTTGGTAAAGGTAGCGGTGAGAGGCCATGTAGGAGTACATGGTGGGTTGTCTCATTGCAGCCGTCCTTAGGAACTGAGTTCTGTGTTTGTGATCCATGATTCAGCTACTACCACGCATTGGGCCCGAAACCAATGGACCCTCTCGGCTTCTTGATCACCCTTGTCCTCTGTCCAGGAGTTGCAAGTAGTTTTTGGTGTTTGTAGTATGCTGGAGGCCGTGCGCAGCGCTGATCGTAGGGGTGGGCTGTGATGCGGTAGGCACGTGGCACGGTGTACCGGGCGCCCGTTTGGTGTCTCGGGAACCCTGTTCACATCGTTTGGGGCTGTGAGCGAAACTCCGGCCGGATCTCCTCATGGATGGAACCCGAATAGGCGATAAACCTGGACTAGAGACTTAGGTGATTAGGTAGGTCGTGGCCGACACCCACGTTGGGCTTCCGCTTGAAGGTTGCCGAGTACATGTCGTGTAAACGGCGGTAAGTGGTGAGAGCGTGTGTGAAGAAGTACACCCCTGCAGGGTTAATATGATCTATTCGAATAGCCGTGTCCGCGGAAAAGGACTTCTGGGTTGCTTATATCAGTTCATAGACAAGTGAAAGTGGATACTCTAAAATACGCAAGATAAGCGTGAGTGCTATG
>NW_025263753.1:0-1583 GCF_018294505.1 Triticum aestivum
TATATATTTATTAGATAACTTCACTCCATATTCAGACAATTCACCCGACATCGATTTGAGTATATGGCGCGACATTTGGTAACACAGTTGGTGAGTGCAAGTCTGTTTCATCAACCAATGCTACATAGCAAGTCTGTTTCATCAACCAATGCTACCTGTAGATTTCCAACCTTTCACGAGGTAAAAGATATGGACCAAACATATAATTATTCGAAGTGGGATTCCTTACCCCTTACCTTCGAGAAGTTTTAATCAACCATTAGTTGGAAAGCCTATACAAAAAACACTAGGGCAGAGACGAAAGAAACTTGTGAAATTTGGAAGAAAAATATAATTATGCCACTACATAGTTAATGCTTTCTGTTGTGGGAATCCTTTTTTTGCTTATAGTTTCAGCTATTTGTTCTGCTATAGATAGGAAAGTAGAAAAGGCACCTCAACTTTCAGTTTGTCCCAAACTTATGCAAGTTATGCAACAAGATATCTTCCTACAAAAAGATGCAACAAGATATTACACTTTTTGTGTATATATAAAGTCGGGATAAATAATTAAGACAGGAAATATACATTATAAGGTTTGTTCACAATTATCATCAAGAAGGTTGCTGAGTTTCCTTCTGCTCACATAACACCCTGAAACAATTCTTCCAGAGCCCTATAATTATCTCTAGAAAACCTCCTCAATGAAGGTTTCCATGCTCAATTTTTCGCACAGACGTGAATATTCATAAACTGAAACCACCCGTAGTTGATCTCATGGCTGACAGGCTATTGGCAAATAGAGGATCCGAAGAAAACAGTAAGAACTTTTGAGCCATTGAATCCAACACCCTGCAGTAATATAATCAAATCTCGTTTGGAATTAGTACGACGAGATATAGCCTCGTGCATAATATTATAGTCCACATCAAGAAAATCGTGAATCAAGTTCATGTATATGCAAAGTAGAGTAGGAAAATTTGCAATGCAAAGCCATGGAGGCTGGGAAAGTCGCCGAGCGTTGGGACCAGGAAAGGAATGAGGAATCAGGAATTCAAGATCCAAGTAGAGAAATTACATATAATGAACCAAAGAATATAAATCTTTTTTGAAATGAAAAAGAATATAAATAGGCTTACGAAGTAAGGAGAACATAGAGGATCGGGCCACTAATTGATGCACCACCATCGAACTTGACCAGGGAACAGACCGGCGGCACACTGAATTACAATCAAATCATACAGGAAAGGGGGAGCGTTAGGAGAGGAAGTATATATACACACCTCCATTAATTGCCACCGACGAGTGGCGCACATCACCCGTGATGAATTCTCCATGGAACAAACAATTGATTGCCTCCTTCAATCCCGAAAAATCCGTTTCACTGGTATGGCTGACGAACAGTCTGCCACCGCTTCGCCTGATCGCCTCTACCTGCGTAGGAGGCTCGAACCTTCTCGGTCACATAGTTAGCTGCGTGACGGAAGGCTTGCGGTCGCTATGCGGGTCTTCATTCATGTCCAGCGTACGTCGCCACGCCAGGGTTGCGGCCGAGCGAGCGGAAGAAGGGTCGTGTAGAGGCATGTTCTTTTCCTCTTTTTAGG
>NW_025263754.1:0-1583 GCF_018294505.1 Triticum aestivum
AAGAAGGACACATGCCGGCCAGCCTAAGTGTTCCGGAGCAGTAGCAAGCTACCATGGCTCAGTGGAAGCACTAGGAGACATTTCCCCATAAGAGAGGCTACCAAGAATAAACAACTAGATTGTCGGATCCCACACATACCAATCATTTCAAAATCATACACACAATATGCTTGATATGTGCAAATACAACATGGCATCACAACAAAACTCTACGACTCAAAGTATTTATTCATTAGGCTCTTAGGAGCCAGATATTACAAACATGGGTCTGATGGCCCAGCATTCAAGTCATACAAGCAATAAGCACATGCGAAAGCTTAACTTGTCTGAGTACAGACAACTACAAATGAAAAAGGCTGAGAAGCCTGACTACCTATAAGACCCTGCCGAGGGCACAAGATCGTAGCCGAGGTAACAAGCTAAACGTCGAAGTCCACGCGGAACTACTAGTGAGACTGAAGTCTCTCTGCAAAAACATAAATTAAGCAAATGTGAGTACAAATGTACCCAGCAAGACTTACATCAGAACTAGCTACATATGCGTCAGTATCAACAAAGGGGTTGTGGAGTTTGACTGCAGCAAGCCAGCTTGACTCAGTGGCTATCCTATACTACGACTGTTGGTAACTCTTTTGAGGTGGCGCACACGAGTCCACATATTCACCATATGAATACACCACTATGGATTCTCTCCCGTCTCCCTATGAGAAAGCCATCCATAGCACTCATGCTTATCTTGCACATTTTAGAGTATCCACTTTCACTTGTCTATGAACTGTACAGGTGACCCAGAAGTCCTTTACCGCAGATGCGGCTATTCGAATAGATGATGTTAACCCTACAGGGGTGTACTTCTTCACACACGCTCTCGCCACTTACCACCATGTACACGTCGTGTATCTTGGCAACCTTCAAGCGGAAGCCTGGCGAGGGAGTCGGCCATGACCTGACTAACCACACAAGTCTTTAGTCCAGGTTTATCGCCTATTCGGGTTCCATCCGCAAGGAGACCCGGCCGGCGTGTCGCTCACGGCCCCAAACGATGTGAGCAGGGTTCCCAAGCCCACCAAACGGGCGACGCTTGGTACACTATGCCACTGCACCTAGTCTGTCCCAAGCCCACCTGTATCTGGTGCCACTTGGTAGACTACTAGCACTACCTACAAACACGAGAAACTAGTTGCAACTCCTCGACAGAGATCAGGTTGATTAATAAGTCGAGAGCGCTTGGAGTGCCCGGAGCCCAATGTGTGGTATTAGCTGTTCATGGATCACAAACATAGAACTCAGTTCCTGAGGGCAGTTTCAATGAGACAACCCACCATGTACTCCTACATGGCCTCTCACCGCTACCTTTACCAAATCGTGTTCACACACTTAGCTCTCAATAGTAAGACATGTTCACCACATTCCAATTCATCCCCGATGAATCAGACCTGACTCAACTCTAAGCGGTAGCAGGCATGACAACAAGCATGAATGAGTAGGCACATCACGGCTCAAACAATTCCTACTCATGCTAGTGGGTTTCATCTATTTACTGTGGCAATGACAGGTCATGCAGAGGAAAGGGGTTCAACTAC
>NW_025263755.1:0-1583 GCF_018294505.1 Triticum aestivum
TTAATTGATCCATCATTTTTGTCATCGTCAAACTTATTTCTACCATGCCAACTAATTGGGACAATTGCCATTTGCTTCACAGCGAAGCATGTCAACTTATTTTCCCCCGTTGCAACGCACGGGAACGTTTGCTAGTAGTAATAAATATCTGAACAACCATGAGGCATCAACTGAACAGGAGCGTCACACATGAAGTTAATCCATCAGAGTTGTCAGTGAACATGCTGATTTCAGCATAGCGTCTGCACTAAACAGTAACATAGTCGATACTCAATACTACTTTTGAAATTGTCACTGCAAAAAAGTAAATAGGATATATTTCTGCTTAATAGAGAACTGGCTCTAGTCAGGAGTCACCTTTTCGCGTATTCTACTTGAGCTCCTAGTTTATTTTCATTTCTCAGTATCCTTCCACGTCACTTTGCAACAGCCATATGTTACCTTTTGCGTACTCTACTTCGTTTCTTTTCATTTTCTCAGCGTCCTTGCATGTTACATATAGTAGTGAGTATACATACCCATACAATTGTTGCTCTCATATTTCACCTCCTATCACATTAATTTACACCACCAACTACTTGTCTGGCAAAGAGATCCTTAATTTATACCACCCACTAATTGCCTCACAACGTGATATTTACAATGTGTGCTCCTATTCACACTTCTTTGCATCCTTTTATATAAACGCCTGAAGTGTGAAGCAGTGGTAGGGATAATTGTGTGTGTGCGTGCGTAGCTCCGGGGTGTGCGTGCGTGTGCGCATCCATCGGGCTGGAGTAGGACTAGGTCCAGGTGGTTAAGGGATCGCGAGGCGGGCGTGATCGCTGCGGGCTCGCCGCGAGCCCTGCGCATTCGTGCGCGAGGTGGCCGCGAGCGGAGCGGGCCGATCGGGGTGCCAGCAAGGGTGGGAGCGCGTGGGTCGTGCCCAGCGCAGGCCCGGTTATAAAAGCCTCGAGTCATCATTGTAATCGTGGCCTATGGAGTCGAGTATGAGCTCGGGAAAATATCGCCATTCGTGTGGCGGGGCGTACGTGCGCCGGAAACTCCACCTTGTCCTCTGCGTATTCCTTTTCTTCTTCTTCTTCGGTCGTGTGAGTGCAGCAAGAGAGAGGAAGAGTCAAGTGAGAGACAGAGAGAGAGAGCTAGGGCAAGGGGTAGACACCAACATGGACGTCATTATCTTTAGTGCTGTTCTCGCTCGATAACTCCCAATGGTCATGATCTTTGCCAGAAGCGGCGACGATGTATGAGGTTTTGCTTTGCGAGGTGAGGTCGTCGTGTTGGACGTCCTCTCCCTGTCAACATGTATGTCTGCCAACTACGCGACATCGTCTGATTTAGGGCAGGGGGCCATCTTTGGTGCCAAAGATGGATGTCGGGACATAAGTGATTGGCCTCATGGCCTCATGGGAGTGAAGGAGTATGGTCTTCCAATCGCAGCCGACTGCTTCCTAGTATTAGTCGTATCGATGGCATGACCTGGGATTCGCTGAGGGCTTCAATGCTCAAGCTTGCTCTTGCTGCTTTCAGAGCCTGCTAGTTGTTCTTTAGCATTTTGTATTATTTTCATTTTTCTACTGTGA
>NW_025263756.1:0-1583 GCF_018294505.1 Triticum aestivum
TGCGGACCCTTTGGGTTCGAGAACTATGTAGACATGACCGAGACACCTCTCCGGTCAATAACCAATAGCGGGACCTGGATGCCCATATTGGCTCCTACATATTCTACGAAGATCTTTATCGGTCAGACCGCATAACAACATACGTTGTTCCCTTTGTCATCGGTATGTTACTTGCCCGAGATTCGATCGTCGGTATCTCGATACCTAGTTCAATCTCGTTACCGGCAAGTCTCTTTACTCGTTCCGTAATACATCATCCCGTAACTAACTCATTAGTCACAATGCTTGCAAGGCTTATAGTGATGTGCATTACCGAGTGGGCCCTGAGATACCTCTCCGACAATCGGAGTGACAAATCCTAATCTCGAAATACGCCAACCCAACAAGTACCTTTGGAGACACCTGTAGAGCACCTTTATAATCACCCAGTTACGTTGTGACGTTTGGTAGCACACAAAGTGTTCCTCCGGTAAACGGGAGTTGCATAATCTCATAGTCATAGAAACATGTATAAGTCATGAAGAAAGCAATAGCAACATACTAAATGATCGGGTGCTAAGCTAATGTAATGGGTCATGTCAATCACGTCATTCTCCTAATGAGGTGATCCCGTTAATCAAATGACAACTCATGTCTATGGCTAGGAAACATAACCATCTTTGATTAACGAACTAGTCAAGTAGAGGCATACTAGTGACACTTTGTTTGTCTATGTATTCACACATGTATTATGTTTCCGGTTAATACAATTCTAGCATGAATAATAAACATTTATCATGATATAAGGAAATATAAAATACTTTATTATTGCCTCTAGGGCATATTTCCTTCAGTCTCCCACTTGCACTAGAGTCAATAATCTAGATTACATAGTAATGATTCTTACACCCATGGAGTCTTGGTGCTGATCATGTTTTGCTCGTGGAAGAGGCTTAGTCAACGGATCTGCTACATTCAGATCCGTATGTATCTTGCAAATTTCTATGTCTCCCACCTGGACTAAATCCCGGATGGAATTGAAGCGTCTTCTGATGTGCTTGGTTCTCTTGTGAAATCTGGATTCCTTTGCTAAGGCAATTGCACCAGTATTATCACAAAAGACTTTCATTGGTCCCGATGTACTAGGTATGACACCTAGATCGGTTATGAACTCCTTCATCCAGACTCCTTCATTCGCTGCTTCCGAAGCAGCTATGTATTCCGCTTCACACGTAGATCCCGCCACGACACTTTGCTTGGAACTGCACCAACTGACAGCTCCACCGTTCAATGTAAATACGTATCCGGTTTGCGATTTCGAATCGTCCGGATCAGTGTCAAAGCTTGCATCAACGTAACCATTTACGATGAGCTCTTTGTCACCTCCATATACGAGAAACATATCCTTAGTCCTTTTCAGGTATTTCAGGATGTTCTTGACCGCTGTCCAGTGATCCACTCCTGGATTACTTTGGTACCTCCCTGCTAAACTTATAGCCAGGGACACATCAGGTCTGGTACACAGCATTGCATACATGATAGAGCCTATGGCTGAAGCATAGGGAACATCTTTCATCTTCTCTCTATCTTCTGCAGTGGTCGGG
>NW_025263757.1:0-1583 GCF_018294505.1 Triticum aestivum
TATTAGATACTGGTTCGGTTGCTAAGTGTTAGTAACTCGAAATAAAAGCTGCGGAATAAATGGAGACTAGCTAAAGGTGAGATGACGATATGTGTTGGAAGTGTTTCCAAGGTTGATGTGATCAAGCATCGCATGCTCCCTCTACCATCGAGATTTGGTGGTTGCGCTGAACATGATTGGATTATGTTTACCGCAAAACGGTTATTCATTTAAGGAGAATAATGGTTACTCTGTTTATTTGAATAATACCTTCAATGGTCTTGCACCTAAAATGAATCTCGATCGTAGTGATACACATGTTCATGCCAAAAGATATAAGATAGTAATGATAGTACCACATACTTGTGGCACTGACACTTGAGTCATATTGGTGTAGAACGCATGAAGAAGCTCCATGTAGGTGGATCTTTGGACTCACTCATTTTTGAAAAGATTGAGACATGCGAACCATGTCTATTAGTATATATGCATGAAGAAACTCCATACAGATGGATCGTTTGGACTCACTTGATTTTGAATCACTTGAGACATGCAAATCATACCACATGGGCAAGATGACTGAAAGGCCTCGTTTTCAGTAAGATGGAACAAGAGAGCAACTTATTGGAAGTAATACATTTTGATGTATGCAGTCCAATGAGTGCTGAGGCATGCAGTGGATATCGTTGTGTTCTTACTTCACAGATGATTTGAGTAGATGCTGAGTGTATTTACTTGATGAAACACAAGTCTGAATTATTGAAATGTTCAAGTAATTTCAGAGTGAAGTTGAAGATCATCGTGACAAGAGGATAAAATGTCTGTGATATGATCATAGAGATGAGTATCCGAGTTACGAGTTTGGCACACAATTGAGACATTGTGGAAAGTGTTTCACAATTAATACCGCCTGGAACACCATAGTGTGATGGTGTGTCCGAACATCATAATTGCACCCTATTGGATATGGTGCATACCATGATGTTTCTTATCAAATTACCACTATCGTTTATGGGTTAGGCATTAGAGACAACCGCATTCACTTTAAAAGGGGCACCACGCAATTCCGTTGAGGCGACACCGTTTATAGAAACCTAAGTTGTCGTTTCTTAAAAGTTTGGGGCTGCGATGCTTATGTGAAAAAGTTTCAGGTGATAAGCTCGAACCCAAAGCGGATAAATGCATCTTCATAGAATACCCAAAAACAGTTGGGTATACCTCCTATTTCAGATCTGGAAGCAAAAGTAATTGCTTCTAGAAACGAGTCCTTTCTCGAGGAAAAGTTTCTCTCGAAAGAATTGAGTGGGAGGATGGTGGAGACTTGATAAGTTTATTGAACCGTCGCTTCAACTGGTGTGTAGCAGGGCACAGGAAGTTGTTCCTGTGGCACCTACACCAATTGAAGTGGAAGCTTATGATAGTGATCATGAAACTTCGGATCAAGTCACTACCAAACCTCGTAGGATGACGAGGATGCGCACTACTTCAGAGTAATGCGTGATCCTGTCTTGGAGGTCATGTTGCTAGACAACAATGAACCTACGAGCTATGGAGAAGCGATGGTGGGCCCATATTCCGACGAATGGCTCGAGGCCATGAAATCC
>NW_025263758.1:0-1583 GCF_018294505.1 Triticum aestivum
GAGCTAGCCAGCTATCCTCTCCCGCACAGAAGCGGGTCATGAGTGATGTGAGGGCTGCCATGGATTTCGGCTTTTCCTGTCCTAGGTGCCGGGCCAGCCACTCGTCGCGGATGTTATGTTTGAAGGCAGCGAGGGCCTCTACATCCGGACAGTCGACGATTTGATTTTTCTTTGTTAAGAACCGTGTCCAGAATTGCCTGGCCGATTCGTCTGGCTGCTGGATTATGTGGCTTAGGTCATCTGCGTCCAGTGGTCGCACATACGTGCCCTGGAAATTGTCGAGGAATGCGGCTTCCAGGTCTTCCCGGCATCCAATTGACTCTGCGGGCAGGCTGTTAAGCCAATGCCGAGCTGGTCCTTTAAGCTTGAGCGGGAGATATTTGATGGCGTGAAGATCGTCGCCGCGGGCCTTATGTATATGGAGGAGATAATCCTCAATCCAAACCGCGGGGTCTGTTGTGCCATCGTAGGATTCGATATTAACGGGTTTAAACCCTTCAGGGATTTGATGATCCATTACTTTGTCAGTGAAGCATAGTGGGTGCGCGGCGCCTCTGTATTGAGCAATATCGCGACGTAGCTCGAGAGAGCGTTGTCTGCTGTGTTCGGCCCGGCCGGAGTAGTTGTATCCGGCGCGACGGTATTCGTCGTGGGTCTTGGGGCGCCCACATGATCCATAGATAGATCTGGATTGTCTTGCCTTGTCCTCCAATATATCCCGCAAGTCCGACGCGTTCCCCCGTGGCTTCATGCTTTTTGAGCGATGCCGGGGTACGGTTTTGGTGGAGGGCTTGCACGCCTCTTTGTTGCGGCCACGAGGTGGTCGGTCTGCCGTATTGTGCGCTGGTGATGCAGGTTTGTACGCTTCCTCCTCTAGTCGGGGGAGCAACTTGCGTTTTGGGTAACTTTTGGAGGGGCGTTCGAGTTCATACTCTTCGGCCGCGAGGACCTCGGTCCATCTGTCGGCCAGTAGGTCTTGATCATCTTGAAGCTGTTGCTGCTTTTTCTTTAGGCTGTTTGCCGTGGCCATTAGCCTGCGTCTGAAACGCTCTTGTTCGACGGGATCCTCAGGCACGACGAATTCGTCGTCGTCGAGGCGTGCCTCGTCTCCGGAGGGAGGTAAGTAATTATCGTCCTCGACCTCTTCGTCTGCCGCCCTTTCGTGAGGGCTTGCTTCTGCCTCCTCCTGTGCTGGATCGTGCTGGAGGGGGTTGTCTTCGGCACTTTCTGGGGTGTTATTATCTCCTATGCCGGAATCTCCATTCTTGCTGTGGCGGGATTTAGAGCGGCGCCGCTGACGTCGGCGCTTGGGCTGTTTCTTTAAGGAATCGGCCTCCGTTGCTTCTTCGCCATCCCCATCTTTTGGGGTGTCCACCATGTATATGTCGTATGACGAGGTGGTCTTCCAGTGTCCTGTAGGCACTGGTTCTTGATAGTCTCCGGCATCGTCGTCCATACCGTCGATGTCTTCGGAGTCGTAGTCGAGTACATCGGTTAGATCGTCGACGGTGGCTACGAAGTGGGTGGTGGGTGGGCTCTGAATTTCTTTGTTGTCCGCGTCCCAACCATCCTCGCCGTAGTTC
>NW_025263759.1:0-1583 GCF_018294505.1 Triticum aestivum
CCTCTTCCTCGAGCAAAACATGATCAACACCAGAACTCTATGGGTGTTCGATTCATCACAATGTAACTAGATTATTGACTCTAGTGCAAGTGGGAGACTGTTGAAAATATGCCCTAGAGGCAATAATAAAGTGGTTATTATTATATTTCCTTGTTCATGTTAATTGTCCATTGTTCATGCTATAATTGTGTTATCCGGAAATCGTAATACATGTGTGAATACATAGACCACAACATGTCCCTAGTGAGCCTCTAGTTGACTAGCTCGTTGATCAACAGATAGTCATGGTTTCCTGACTATGGACATTAGATGTCATTGATAACGGGATCACATCATTAGGAGAATGATGTGATGGACAAGACCCAATCCAAAGCATAGCACAAGATCGTGTAGTTCGTCTGCTAGAGCTTTTCTAATGTCAAGTATGCTTTGCTTAGACCATGAGATTGTGCAACTCTCGGATACCGTAGGAATGCTTTGGGTGTACCAAACGTCACAACGTAACTGGGTGGCTATAAAGGTGCACTACAGGTATCTCTGAAAGTGTCTGTTGGGTTGGCATGAATCGAGACTGGGATTTGTCACTCTGTATGACAGAGAGGTATCTCTGGACCCACTCGGTAAGACATCATCGTAATGAGCTCAATGTTACTAAGGGTTGGTCACGGGATGATGTGTTGCGAAACAAGTAAAGTGACTTGCCGGTAACGAGATTGAACGAGGTATTGGGATACCGACGATCAAATCTCGGGCAAGTAACGTACCGATTGACAAAGGGAATTGAATACGAGATTGATTGAATCCTCGACATCGTGGTTCTTCCGATGAGATCATCGTGGAACATGTGGGAGACAACATGGGTATCCAGATCCCACTGTTGGTTATTGGCCAGAGAGTTGT
The DNA here is from genome assembly GCF_018294505.1 of Triticum aestivum. Lineage (NCBI taxonomy): Eukaryota > Viridiplantae > Streptophyta > Magnoliopsida > Poales > Poaceae > Triticum > Triticum aestivum. The sequence goes on from NW_025263759.1 coordinate 901, forward strand.
CTCGGTCATGTCTGCATGGTTCCAGAACCCGTAGGGTCTACACACTTAAGGTTCGGTGACGCTAGGGTTGTAGAGATATTAGTATGCGGTAACCCGAAAGTTTTTCGGAGTCCCGGATGAGATCCCGGACGTCACGAGGAGTTCCGGAATGGTCCGGAGGTAAAGATTTGTATATAGGAAGTCTAGTTTCGGCTACCGGGAAAGTTTCGGGGGTCACCGGTATTGTACCAGGACCACTGGAAGGGTCCCGGGGGTCCACCGGGTGGGGCCACCTATCCCGGAGGGCCCCATGGGCTGAAGTGGGAAGGGAACCAGCCCTTGGTGGGCTGGTGCGCCCCCCTTGGGCCTCCCTTGCGCCTAGGGTTGGAAACCCTAAGGGGGTGGGGGCGCCTCCACTTGGCTTGGGGGCCAAGCCACCCCCTAGGCCACCGCCCTTCCCTTTAGATGGGATCTCTAGGGGCCGGCGCCCCCCTAGGCCCCCTATATATAGTGGAGGGGAGGGAGGGCAGCCGCACCCAAGTCCCTCGCGCCTCCCTCCCTCCCGTGACACCTCTTCCTCCCCGCTTGCGCTTGGCGAAGCCCTGCTGGGATCCCGCTACTTCCACCACCACGCCGTCGTGCTGCTGGATCTCCATCAACCTCTCCTTCCCTTGCTGGATCAAGAAGGAGGAGACGTCTCTCCC
>NW_025263760.1:0-1583 GCF_018294505.1 Triticum aestivum
GTAGAGGGAGGCGTGAGAGAAAACTGAACTTGCCGACAAGAAGTTGGCTTCAGTCAGCAAGTTGGAAGAGGAAAATGCACAGTTGAAGAGTGCTATTAACGAAGCCAACAAAGAAGTTGCGCAGCTGAAGAAGGACAAGGAGGTCCTGTCTGATAAGGTTGGAGATCTCACTAGAAAGAGGGGTGAACTGGAGACTTATCTGGGAGGACTTGCCAAGAAGATGTTCCTGACGCTTGAAGGTACTTCCTCTTGTCCGACTGATTTGTAATTGTCGACTCATCATATAACCGCCGACTCACAATTTTTCTGGGTGCGCAGAATTCTGTCAAGACTTCGAGGCAGAGACTGGGCGGATCAAGATGGACCTGGACCCCATAAACTCCCCTGTCAAAGATGAAGTTGCGATAAACATGCTGCTATTGGAGTCTCGCCTTGCCAGTGCTATGGATTATCTTGCTCGTCTGAATGTGGCGGTGTTGCGGATTGACATGGAGCTCTGGCTTCGAGTGGAGTTCCAGAATGATCGCGTGTCTCTGATGACTCGACTCAAAGAAATCCCTGGTCGAGTGCAAGAGTGGAAGAAGTCATCTGCTCGTTGTGGCGCTGATGTGGCTCTATCCCTGGTTCGCGTCCATTGCAAGGAAGTCAAAGAAGATAAGCTGGCGGCTCTCAAAGTTCCCACCACCAAGAAGCTTCAATTCTAGTCCTTCAAGGAGACCTTCATCGATGTTGCCACTTGTATTGCAGAGGTATCGACCTTGATAGCTTCGTCGAGCCAGCAAGCTCTCCTCCTGCCAAGGGAACAAATTTAATGCCTCGCCTTTATTTGCCTCGGAATGCCGAGTGATTTTGTAACCATTAAACCCTTTTGGGCCTGACACTTGAGTACTTCTATTCGTGGTTATGTTAACTGGATTTATCTGAACTTGGTTTCTCTTTGAATATGGTTGCTTTGTCTTCACCACTTTTAGATCTTTTAACTCTGAGTGGAGCTTGATTTCTCAGTCGGAATAGACGTTGTACTTGTGACGTAGCTCCGACGATGTGCTCGATTGGCACCTCGTCGTCCTTGCGGATCAGGATGGAGCAGACGTTGTACTTGTGATGCAGCTCTGACGACGTGCTCGATTGGCACCTCGTCCTCCTTGTGGATCAGGATGGAGCATACGTTGTACTTGTGACGCAGCTCAGAGGATCTTTGTGACTTGGGCGAATCAGATTCATAGCTAAGCCTTTGAGTGAGAGGGTTGCTCTTCACTTAGAGTGGTTTTTAAACTTAGGCGAGCACGGGGTCGCAGCTAAGACCCCGAGTGGGAGGATTGCTGTCCACTCGCAGTGGTTATTGAACTTAGGCAAGTAAGGGGTCGCGGCTAAGCCCCCGAGTGGGAGGATTGCTCTCCACTCGGAGTAGTTTTTTTAACTTAGGCGAGTACGGGGTCGCGGCTAAGTCCCCGAGTGGGAGAATTGCGCTCCACTCGGAGTAGTTTTTTAACTTAGGCAAGTACGGGGTCGCGGCTAAGTCCCCAAGTGGGAGGATTGCTCTCCACTCGGAGTAGTTTTTTAACTTAGGCGAGTACGGGGTC
>NW_025263761.1:0-1583 GCF_018294505.1 Triticum aestivum
CACAACCGGAGTCCTTCAAAGGTGTATCTCCGAAGAGGAAGGGCGAAACCTTCTGGCTGAAATTCATGCCGGACTCGGCGGGCACCACGCCGCAGCCCGGGCCCTTGTAGGCAAGGCCTTCCGTACATGATTTTATCGGCCGATGGCCCGGGCAGATGCTCAGGACTTGGTCCAACAATGCGTAGGATGCCAGCTCTTTGCTAATCAAAGCCACATGCCACCCACCGCCCTCAAAACTATACCCATCACCTAGCCGTTTGCGGTCTGGGGGCTTGATATGGTCGGACCCCTTAAAGGAGGAACCCACAAGCAAAAATACCTACTGGTCATGGTGGATAGATTCACCAAATGGATAGAGGCAAAGCCTGTTAAGACGGCCGAATCCGGACCGGTAATAGACTTCATATCAGGGGTAGTACACCGTTACGGCGTCCCCCATAGCATCATCACTGATAATGACACTAACTTCACGGCCGACGAGGTCAAACTCTGGTGCAAAAACATGGGCATCAAGCTTGACTACGCTTCAGTCTATCACCCTCAAACTAACGGTCAAGTCGAGCGAGCAAACGGTCTAATCATGAGCGGCATTAAACCCAGACTAGTGCGGTCCCTCAAGGAATCTAACACGCACTTGGTAGAGGAGCTCGACTCCGTACTATGGGGGCTGCGGACCACGCCGAATCGCACTACCGGATTCACACCATTTTTTATGGTGTACGGCGTAGAGGCAGTTTTGCCCTGCGACATAATTCATTACTCACCTCGCGTGCGCATGTATGAAGAAAGAGAAGCCGAGCTCGATCGGCAGCACAGTTTGGACGCCTTGGAGGAGGAGCGCGATGTGGCAAAAGCCCGTTCCACATTCTATCAACAGCAGGCTCGAAGATACCAAAGCAGAGAAGTACGGGCCAAAGCTTACAATGTTGGCGAATTAGTTCTACGCCTGCCGGACAAGAAAAAGGACAAACTCAAGCCCAAATGGGAGGGTCCCTTCATCATCGACCAAGTCCTGACCGGCGGCGCGTACCGTCTGCGGAACACATCGGATAACCGACTGGAGCCGAACCCATGGAATGCAGCCCGTCTCCGAAGATTTTACGCCTAGCGCCGGACTCGGGGATCGTCTCTTTCCTCCGTATATATTTTATACTTTACTTGTCTTTTATTTCTCTCCTTCTCCCTCCTTTTTCTGAAGCTGTTGAAGGCTCGTTTGCGCATTGTTCGCACACACTTGACGCGTTGTCCGCGCTCAGTATACCTGGGGGCTTCTTTAATAGAAGCTTATTTCTACGGGCTTTATGCCCAACACATGTGTCACACTTCCGCATGTACCTTTTATTAACCATTATATGTATCGATATGACTTAAGTTTTGGCCAAGCTGGGTTGCCTGGCTCCTGTGCTTACCCCTACGTTCCCGATTGTTTGGCTAGGTGGTAAAGGGAGCACCTCTGCGATTGTTACCGCCGGGTCAGCCAGACGTGTACCTCAGACTGGGTGAAGCCGAAAGCTAGCGTTCTTAAGGGAATATTCGGTCGGTGAACTAAAAGACGATTTCTTACTTATTCATTTATCTGCCCC
>NW_025263762.1:0-1583 GCF_018294505.1 Triticum aestivum
CTGCAGCTATTTTTTAGTCCCACCTCGCTCCGCTAACAGAGTTTTTACCACCTTAAATATGTTACTTCTCAAACTATCACAACCACTTGGTCTTCATTGAACTCTACGTGTAGGATCTGTGGCTGCAATAGGAGTCTTCGCTGGTTCTTAAATTGGGGTAGATTCCTATTGACAATTTAGATTCTATACAAAAAGATCATTGATGATCCATGTATTTTTTATGTATTTCTCTGTAGCAGTAGCACGTTTTGGCTGAAAGGCGGTACTGATCAATGTATTTTTTCTGTGTTCAGAAGCACAATTCAAATCCACATTCTCTTTCGAAGTACTGGATGCACTTCGTGTACAAACTGGACAGTCTCTTAGGAAGTATCAGGGTTTCGGACGAAAACTCATTTGTTACACCGGCTATTCAATATTTTAATAACTTAGCACAACTCCAGACTTTTTCTGCAATCAGATACAGAATTCAAATCCATGTCATCAACTTTCAACCCTTTCGGACATAATTTGCTATTTTCGATGCATTTACTAATTTGTTTTCAGAGCTAAATCAACATGAAAGTGAAAAGCACCAAAAATTGAACTCTGAAAAGGTTGAAACTTGGCAAGGTATCATCATTTCACCCGCATAGCATGTGCAAAAAAGTAGAGACGGTTACGAAAAAACTGGATACACTTCGTGTACAAACTGGACACTCTCTTAGGAAGTATCAGGGTTTTGGACGAAAACTCATCTGTCACACCGGCTATTCAATATTTTAATAACTTAGTACAACTCCGGACTTTTTCTGCGTTCAGATGAAGAATTCAAATCCACGTCATCAACTTTCAACCCTTTCTGACATAATTTGCTATTTTCGATGCATTTACTGATTTGTTTTCATAGCTAAATCACCGTGAAAGTGAAAAGCAGTACCAAATGAACTGAAAAACCACTACTAATATGAATATAATGATAAAACACACTAATATTAAATATAAGAAACTCAAAATACAGCAAAAAACAACTCACAAACAAATAGAAGAAACTATATGAAAAGAATTATTTCCGCGCTATCCAGTGGGCCTACTCAGCCTTGGGCGTGCATATGCAGGCCCATAAGGCCCAACAGGCTCACAGGGCAGCGCGGCAAAGTTAGGCTCAGAGGCCTGCATTATATAGGAGCTCCAAGGAGAAGCCGCGGCTGGGTTTATAAACCAGTGCGGCTGCCCTTCGCTCGGCGAGGTGGGACTAAACAATGAGCACCGCGCACCCCCTTTAGTACCGGTTCGTGGCACTAACCGGTACTAAAGGGTGGGTCTTTAGTACCGGGTGGGGGCACGAACCGGTACTAAAGGGGGTCGCTTCCCGCCGATTCACCTGGCCAAATTTAACCTTTAGTACCGGTTGGTGGCCCCAAATGGTACTAAAGGCCCCTCCTATATATATAGCACTTACGAAAAATTTCAGTTATCATCTTCATCTCGTCGCGCCCGTCCCCGCGCCGCACCCGTCACCGCCTCTGTCGCTGTCGTCGCCGCCCCCGTCGCGCCGCCCCCGTCTCGCCGCCCCCTGTCGCCACCCCTCGTCGCGCCGCCCC